>NC_050580.1:188863800-189163800 GCF_011100635.1 Trichosurus vulpecula | reverse complement strand
GCCACCCTGATATGTTGAAACCATGATGGGGAAAGTCGCAATGTGGAAGGGATAGCTATAAATACAATGTAATATGAAATAATTTCACAAGTTCAGGGGTACTAATAACTAAGGAAGAAAGGCTCTGTGTAGGAGGTGGCATCTGAGCTGTGGTCTAGAAAAAAAACAAATCTAGGGTTTCGAAGAGGTAGAGATGAACAGAATATGCCTTAAAGACATTGAACAAAAGCATGAAGATGGGATATTGCTGCTAATCTAATTCACAGGATCTCTCTATAATAGCAGGTCAGCTGATGATTTGGCTGGTGAAGGAATCTTAACATGGTAAAATTGTTTTGGTGTTCAATCTTTTCATCCATGTTTGACTCTTCATGACACCATTTGGGGTTCTCTTGGCAAAGATACTGGAGTGATTTTCCATTTCCATCTCTAGCATCCTCCTCGACAATTTAGTTTGCCTCAGAAACTAGCTCCATGTTTGGTAGGTGGTCCCCAGACAACTCTTGTGGGGGCTTCTTTAAGATAGGAATCTCATTATTCTCTCAATTCAGGAAGACAGTGAGAGGAGGCTTCAAGGCAAAGAGAGACAAATAGGCAGGACTACCTGTTCAGAACCACAAATAATCAGGGAGATGATGGTCAAACAGCAGAGAATTTTATCACTTGCTGAGTCTCCTATCTGCTTACTCAGGGAAAGAAAAGTAGACAAAAAAGGTAATTACCTGGATAATTCTTTTTAAGTGTGAATTCAACTTTTTATTTTACTTGTTTATAAAGGTTTGGGCTCTTTATCTTGGAAAATATATTGATTTTAAGGCACTTTTTTGAACACAAGAGCTTAGAGGTAGATAGGTGGCACAGTGGAAGGAATGCTGGACTTGGACTCAGCAAGGCCTGAGTTTGAATCCTCCCTCAGACACTTATCAGATGTGTAACACTGGTCAAGTCACTTGATCTTTCTCCAACTCTGTTTCTTCATGATAGCACTACTACACAAGGTTGTTGTGAGGATCCAATGGGATTCTATATGGATGTAAAGCACTTTGCAAATCTCAAAGTCCTATGTAAATGCTAGCTATTATCATTATTAGATTGATGCTGAATAGTAAACAAGAAATGACACATGCTAAGATAAATTGGCTTATAACCTATTTACTCCAAGAACTCAGCATGTCCTTGTGTATCTTCCCCAAGGAGGGATTAATTCACTTGGCTGAATTTGTTTGGGGGGTGGGGGTTGAGAAATACTTTATAATGTTAGTGGCATGTGCAATTCTAGATTTTGATTCCAGGAAAAAATGTTGTTATGGAATACATTCCACCATGCATCTTTACTCATACAAACTTAGAAAATGTGAAACTTTTAATTGGGCCTTTCTAGGCAATCACAATTTTATAAGGCATTGGCTGACAAGACAAATCTTGCGATAAGAAATTTTTCTCCAAGTTCTTCACAAAACCAAAAATAATTAAAAATTTAAGAATTTTGAGAATGTAAGCAGCTTGAAAAAATCTTGTTAAGCTGTTTATGTTTTGCATTTCACTTGGGTTGAATAATGAAACTAAATTGGCTGGTTTTTCTTTTGTACCTTGTCTGTTTCTAATCAGTTTTCCTTTTGGATTTTCAATGCACTCTAGAATGTTGTCGTTTGGGGATGTATACTACAGGGCATTATTTAAATCCCCAGCAAATCTATTCTCATTGAATTCTTTTCTATCATGAAAAACTTTTCAGTACATGTTGGGGTTTGTGAAGACTTGAAAACTCTGCCATAGGAAACTTGAATTTGGGGTTAAGATGACTTTGACAGGAATACTAATGAAATTATGTACAGCCTGGATTCATTCTGGAATGGAAAAGTCAAGTTTTATCAGTTCATCTATATTTTCTCCATTGCCTAATAAATCTCACAATTATGTGGAATCTCATTCAAGTACTGTGCTGTTAATGAATATTTTACTAGATTTTTTTAAATTTCGCTCTGTTGATATCTGTTATAAATTCTGGTAATGTAGGCTCCGTATATGTTTTAATAAACACAGCTTGGATTCAGCATATACTTCTAATAAGTGTAAGGCACACTCTGTTAGGATTTTAAATCTGTGCCAGCTATATTAAACACACAGAGCCAATTTTGGCAGGCACAAAATATCTTTGATTTCTCCATCATAATGTGTTACCATTAATTGCTGACGTAAAAGAACAATCGTGATGGGCATTGCCATCTATTGTTAAAATTCAATTCTTTAAAAATATGCATAGTTCAACAATCTATAGCTGAATCTAACCATTTGTGCCAGGTTCTTCTAATTATTTCAGTATTTACAAGTATAGAAAAGTGCCACTGCTTTTGCTGATGAGAGGAAACCAAGGCAACTCTTCTTCACCAGTGGCTGACTGATCATTCATTATGTTGATTACCTGGGCCACTTGGGTCTCTTTTCTTCAGTGCCCTGCCTTTTGGTTATCTCATTATTCATGAGAACCCCTACCAGAAGATATGGATGAGAGGAGGGAAGTAAATTTATTTTATTCCTTTTCAGTAACTCTGGTAAGAGTTAGGGGGACAAGATTGTTGGAACTAATAGTAAAAATGAGGATTAGGGATCTCAGATTGAGGGTTAACTCAGGTTTTCATTTATCCCATTTCCTTATTAACATGTCAAATCCAGACTTGGTTACACTTTTATCCCCTAGGTCTAGAGTGAGGAACCTGGGGCCTTGAGGCCATGTGTGGCCCTCTAGGTCCTCAAGTGTGGCCCTCTGAATCCAAATGGTCTGTGAAATTTGGATTCGGTCAAAGGACTGCACTTGAGGACCTAGAGGTCCACATGTGGCCTTGAGGCCCCAGGTTCCCCACCCCTGACCTAAGTCCTCCTTTACTTATATCTATTTACCTGAATGTATGGTGCCGCCAGCCCCTGACAAGATTCTAGTCTGTCACTTAGTTCTGACAAATAACAATGCACTGAGAAATAGGGTACAATGGATATTGGATGGGGAGGCAGTAAAAATGAATACCATTTCTCTCTGGTTCTGAGAAACTGGTGTTGTTATTAGCTGTTCTGTATCTCACTGAAATTTTTTTTTGTTTTTTTAATTTTTTTAATTTATTTAACATATTTAGTTTTCAGCATTGATTTTCACAAGAGTTTGGATTACAAATTTTCTCCCCATTTCTACCCTCCCCCCCACTCCAAGACGATGTATATTCTGGTTGCCCTGTTCCCCAGTCAGCGCTCCCCTCTGTCACCCCACTCCCCTCCCATCCCCTTTTCCCTTCCTTTCTTGTAGGGAAAGATAAATTTTTACGCCCCATTGCCTGTGTATCTTATTTTCTTGTTGCATGCAAAAACATTTTTGTTTGTTTTTGAACATCTGTTTTTAAAACTTTGAGTTCCAAATTCTCTCCCCTCTTCCCTTCGCACCCACCCTCCCTAAGAAGTCAAGCAATTCCACATAGGCCACATGTGTATCATTATGTATAACCCTTTCACAATACTCATGTTGTGAAAGACTAACTATATTTTGCTCCTTCCCAACCCATCCCGCTTTATTGAATTTTCTCCCTTGACCCTGTCCCCTTTCGAAAGTGTTTGTTTTTGACTACCTCCACCCCCATCTGCCCTCCCCTCCATCATCCCCCCATTTTTTTTATCTTCTTCCCTCTTCTTTCCTGTGGGGTAAGATTCCCAATTGGGTATGTACGGTATTCCCTCCTTAGGCCAAATCTGATGAGAGCAATGTTCAGTCATTCCCCCCATCTGCCCTCTCCCCTCCTCCCACAGAACTGCTTCCTCTTGCCACCTTTATAGGAGATAATCTATCCCATTCTATCTCTCCTTATCTCTCTCTCTCTCTCAGTATGTTCCTCTCTCATCCCTTAATTGGATTTTATTTCTTTTAGATATCTTCCCTTCATCTTCAACTCACTCTGTGTCCGCTCTCTCCCTCTCTCCCTCTCTCTCTCTCTCTCTCTCTCTCTCTCTCTTTCTTTCTCTCTCTCTCTATATATATATATATACATACACACATAGATATATACATACACATTCACCCATATATATACATAAACATATATGTATGCATATTCCCTTCAGCTACCCTAATACTGAGGTCTCATGAATCATACACATCATCTTTCCATGTAGGAATGTCAACAAAACAGTTCACCTTTAGTAAGTCCCTTGCAATTTCTTTTTCTTGATCTTTTTCTTGATTACCTTTTCATGCTTCTCTTGATTCTTGTGTTTGAAAGTCAAATTTTCTATTCAGTTCTGGTCTTTTCACTGAGAAAGCTTGAAAGTCCTCTATTTTATTGAAAATCCATATTTTGCCTTGGAGCATGATACTCAGTTTTGCTGGGTAGGTGATTCTAGGTTTTAATCCTAGTTCCATTGACCTCTGGAATATTGTATTCCAAGCCCTTCGATCTCTTAATGTAGAGGCTGCCAGATCTTGGGTTATTCTGATTGGGATTCCACAATACTCAAATTGTTTCTTTCTGGCTGCTTGCAGTATTTTCTCCTTGATCTGGAAGCTCTGGAATTTGGCGACAATATTCCTGGGAGATTTCTTTTTGGGCTCTATTTGAGGAGGTGATCTGTGGATTCTTTCAATTTCTATTTTGCCCTGTGGCTCTAGAATATCAGGGCAGTTCTCCTTGATAATTTCTTGAAAGATGATATCTAGGCTCTTTTTTTGATCATGGCTTTCAGGTAGTCCAATAATTTTTAAATTATCTCTCCTGGATCTATTTTCCAAGTCAGTGGTTTTTCCAGTGAGATATTTCACATTGTCTTCCATTTTTTCATTCCTTTGGTTTTGTTTTATTATATCTTGATTTTTCATAAAATCACTAGCTTCCACTTGCTCCAATCTAATTTTTAAATAGTATTTTCTTCAGTGGTCTTTTGGACCTCCTTTTCCATTTGGCTAATTCTGCCTTTCAAGGCATTCTTCTCCTCATTGGCTTTTTGGAGCTCTTTTGCCATTTGAGTTAGTCTGTTTTTTGAGGTGTTGTTTTCTTCAGTGTATTTTTCAGTATTTTTTTGGGTCTCCTTTAGCAAGTCATTGACTTGTTTTTCATGGTTTTCTCGCATCCTTCTCATTTCTCTTCCCAATTTTTCCTCTACTTCTCTAACTTGCTTTTCCAAATCCTTTTTGAGCTCTTCCATGGCCTGGAACCAGTTCATGTTTTTCTTGGAGACTTTTGGTGTAGGCTCTTGCACTTTATTGACTTCTTTAGGCTGTATTTTTCGGTCTTTTTTGTCAGCAAAGAAAGAATGCAATGTCTGAGGCTGAATCTCGGTACGTTTTCGCTGCCTGGCCATATTCCCAGCCAACTAACTTGACCTTTGAGTTTTTTCAGTGGGGTATGACTGCTTGTAGACTAAAGAGTTCTATGTTCCACGTTTGGGGGGGAGGTGCCAGCTCTGCCACACCAGCACTGCTCCTTCCCCAACCCCCAACCCGGACTGGGCTTAGATCTTCAGCAGGCTTTTCACTCCTGCTCTGATCCGCCACTTAATTCCTCCCACCAGGTGGGCCTGGAGCCAGAAGTAACAACAGCTGTAGCTGCCCCACCTCCGCTGCCCCTGGGGCTGGAAGCCGAACCGCGAACTCCTTCTACTCCCACAGCTTTTCCCACTAACCTTCTCCTCAGTCTTTGGTGTTTGTGGGTTAAGGAGTCTGGTAACTGCTGCAGCTCACTGATTCAGGGCGCTAGGGCCCCCTCCGCCCGGCTTCTGGTCTGGATGGTCCATGCCGCTCAGGTTGGGCTCTGCTCCACTCCGTTCCCAGCTCCCAGCTCCCAGCTCTCAGCTCCATGTGGGATAGACCTCACCCAGAGACCATCCAGGCTGTCCTGGGGTGGAGCCCTGCTTCCCTCTGCTGTTTTGTGGGTTCTGCCATTCTAGAATTGGTTCAGAGCCATTTTTAATAGGTTTTTGGAGGGACTCGGTACAGAGCTCACACTAGTCCCTGCTTACCAGCCACCATCCTCACTAAAATTTTTAGAATAACTTTCCAGGGTGATTAGGAGTAACCACTACTGGCAATGATGTTTCATAAATGCTTTTGAAATTCAAAGTGCTATATTAAGGTTAAGCACACTGGCCAAACATACCTGTATATACCCACATAGAGACTTACATAAATGCATATATACATATATGCATGTATGTGTGGTGTATAGAATATACAATTGTTCACATATAGTAAACGTGTATATTTTATGTATGTATAAGTTGTGTTATGTATTAAATGTATATACATATAAATATGCACATAATACACATAGATCTAAATATATAGTCAACCTGTGACAGGATTCTAGCCTGTCACTTATTTCTGACAAGTTATAACTTACTGAGAAATAGGATACAACATGAGAATATGTACATGAGAAATAGAGTAACACACATTCATGTGTGTTGTGCAGCATTTT
The DNA here is from genome assembly GCF_011100635.1 of Trichosurus vulpecula. Classification (NCBI taxonomy): domain Eukaryota; kingdom Metazoa; phylum Chordata; class Mammalia; order Diprotodontia; family Phalangeridae; genus Trichosurus; species Trichosurus vulpecula. The sequence continues at coordinate 189,157,351 of NC_050580.1, read as the reverse complement.
ATATATTTACATATATATATAAACATTTAATAATTATATAATTTAATTTAATTGATTACAGCTTTAACTTTACCAAGACCTTTGGGGCACCTTGCATATACATTATAAACACACATAACTGAGATACACATACATACGTGATTCATGGGGAAATTCAGCTGATTGAAAACTGAACTTTGCTATTAGGAACCCCCAGGTAGAGAGGTTAAACAGTCCATGCAAGGGCATCCACAATGTCCTTAGTAGACCCTGGATTAAAGCCGAGGTCTCCTGATCTGAAGCACTATCTCTCTACAGACTCTGCTCCCTCTTCTGTCAAACCCATCAGTAACACCAGCCCTAAGGATGTACACCTGCCAGTTTTTAAACAGCTGCTACAAGACTAATTCAAAATTGCTACTGATCTCTCTCAACACGTGACAAGATATTTGATATGGAGAAGCAGGCGTTAGTATATGGCTGCTGCTGCTTTAGTGAGAATTAAGTGACCAAGATTTCTTTGATGCCCTTTTTTTGGGGGTGTGGAGGGATGGGGATGGAAAGTAGAGAGGGGCTCATTTTAGCATTAAAACTGCAAATTGCTTCTTCAGCCTCCTGCTTTATTGAGAACTAACTTCTTTTTATGATGATCTGTGTAAAAGATTTTAGGACTTAAAGCCTCATTTTTATAGGCCATGTCCCATACATCAAAAAGGCTGTGCTGGAACTCCGGAAGTTGGTAAAGTTTCTATCAGTTCATCAGGCATAGCAAATAAGTGAAATCTAATTTCTTGCTACTCCTGTTTCATTTCATCCTATTTAAAAGTTAATACATATAGAGCCAGCCATCCCCTTTGGGTAAAAATGAATGGAACGTCTTGAATTAAAAGTGGACTGCAAGATCCTCTCCCCTCGAAAGAGTGGCCCTGCAACAGGGCTCAGTTGACTTGTTTCCCATACCATACAGTCTATGGACTCCTTAGCAGGGGTGGGGAACTTGCAGCCTCAAGGCCACATGTGCTCCCCTAGGTCCTCAAGTGCTGCCCTTTGAATCCAAATTTGTTCCCCACCCTTGCCCTAGAGTTAGAGAGAAGATTGGGTCCTTGAAGCAGCTCCCTGACATTGAACCAGATTTATGTAGCATTTGTTCCTTTCCCCCCATAAGTCCTCCTTACCCTTTTAACTCCTTTCCTCCACCCTAGCTCCATTTTAGAGATGAAGGAAACAAAATTCAGAGAGGTCTAAACATGCTTAAGATCTAAAGTAAATAGGTAACAGAGCCAGGATTCAAATGCAGGTCCTTTGACTGTGAATTCAGGGCCTTTTGTCCTGTATCCCACTGACACTCGTTATACTGATTATTTTGTATGTCCCTCCACTAAAATCCTATCTATATTTGCCATAAAGGCTACTGGACTGTTTAAGGCTAGGAATGCCAGCAGAGGGCAAGTCTTCAAAAGTCCCAACAAGTATAACAATGAACTTTCTGCCATATAAGGAACAGCCTACTGTACAGCTATTATAGGATATATCTGATGATTTGATTTTTGGCTACTGTAGACTAATAAAGAAGACTAAGGTGCAGAAGAATAGCCATCTGCATCAGTGAGAGTATTGACACTGATAAAATTAGGGATCTTTTGAAGCAATGAATTAAAACACATAGCATAATGTGATGGAACAGTTTAGATTGTTGGCTTTTAGCATCAATAAAGCTTGGATTCAAATCTTGCCTCAAATGTGTATTGGCTTTATAGATTGGGCAGGCCACTTTTTTCTGAGTGCTCCAAGCAATTCCTTAACACTAATGCAGAATTAATTTCTCTTAAACTAATTTAATACTTATTTCTTAAGTTTTATATTGGCATATAAGCCTATGTGACTTTAGAAAAGTCACATAACTTTCCAGTGCCCCAGGCAACTCTATTAAGACTATAAACTAGTAAGGGCAGAGCCAGGATGGCAGAGAAAAGACAGCACCTTTCCTGGGCTCTCCTTAAAACCCCTCCAAACACCTTTAAATAATTCCAAAAAATGGTTCCTAAAGTGGCAATACCCATAAAAGGATGGAGTGAAATATTTTTCCAGTCAAAGATAACTTAGAAGAGCAGCAGGAAAGATCTGTCACATCTAAGTTAAAGTACAGCACAGTCCAGCACAAGCCATGACAGTGCAGACCAGGCCCCAGAAAAATAGGAGCAGGCTCTAGGAGTCACTGAATCAGCAGGGGTGGTGGCTGCTTCTGGAGGTCTCAGCCCACAGACAGTAAAGGGATTGAACAACTGCTCAGGAGATGACAGGGGTCTTTTTGCTAGAACCGAGGCAGGACTCTCTTGCTTTGCCCGTACTAGGATCTGGGTCACAGTATTAGGGCCAGGAAGAGCATAAGAACACCTGGTTGCTTGCAGCTTGCATCTTTCAGCTCCAGTGAAGCAGGGACCCTCATCACAGTTCCAGGCTAGTGCTTGTAGTCATTCATCAACCAGAGCACAAACCAGGACAGTAGTAGACATACCTCTCCTTACATCATACCACCTTGGAAGAACTGAAAACTTACAAATCCCTAGAAATATCTCTGAAAACAGTTGCATAAAATTCTTGAAGATTGGGACAGTGTGCACTCCATCCTGGAAGCAGAGCCCTACTTTATTAAAGAGTTAAAAGTAAAGAAATAGACTTGGAAAATGAGCAACAAACAGAAGAAAAAATTCTGACCATAGAAAGTTACTATGGTGACAGGGAAGATAAAAACACACAGTCATAAGAATACAACCAAGTCAAAGCTCCAACAGCCAAAGCCTTCAAGAAAAATATGAATTGGTCTCAGGCCATGAAAGAGCTCAAAAAGGATTTTGAAAATCAAATAGGAGAGGTAGAAGAAAAATTGGGAAGAGAAATGAGAATGATGAAGGAAAATCATGAAAAATGAGCTTGGCAAAGGAGACACAAAAAATACTGAAGAAAATAACACCTTTAAAAAAAGACTAGGCCAAATAGTAAAGGAGATCCAAAAAGCCAATGAGAAGACTGTCCCAAAAAGCAGAATTGGCCAAATGGAAAAGGAGGTCCAAAAGCTCACTGAAGAAAATAATTCCTTAAAAATTAGAATTGAGACAATGGAAGTTAATGAATTTATGAGACATCAAGAAACAATAAAACAAAATCAAAAAATGAAAAAATGGAAGACAATGTGAAATATCTCATTAGAAAAGCAACTGACCTGGAAAATAGATCCAGGAAAGACAATTTAAAAATTATTGGACTGTCTGAAAGCCATGATCAAAAAAGAGCCTAAAGATCATCTTTCAAGAAATTATCAAAGAAAACTGCCCTTATAGTCTAGAACCAGTGGGGAAACTAGAAATTGAAAGAATCTACTGATCACCCTCTGAAAGAGATCCCAACATTTCAGGAGTATTGTAGCCAAATTCCAGAGTTTCCCAGGTCAAGGAGAGAATATTGCAAGCAGTCAGAAAGTAACAATTCAAGTATTGTGGAATCACAGTTAGGATAACACAAAATTTAACAGCTTCTACATTAAAGGATTGGAGGGCTTGGAATATGATATTCTGGAGGGCAAAGGAGTTAGGATTAAAAACAATAATCACCTACCCAGTAAAACTGAGTATAATCCACCAGTGGGAAAAATGGATATTCCATGAAGTGATGGACTTTCAAGCATTCTTGATGAAAAGACAAGCACTGAATAGAAAATTTGACTTTCAAATCCAAGATTCAAAAGAAACATAAAAAGGTAAACAGGAAAGGGAAATCATAAGGGACCTAATACAGTTAAACTGTTTATATTCTTTCATGGGAAGATGATACTTGTAACATAAGAACTTTCTCATTATTATGGCAGATAGAAGGAGTATACATATAGACAGAAGTCACAGGAGTGAGCTGAATATGAAGGGATGACATAGAATAGGTACATTATCTCACATAATAGAGGCAAGAAAAAGCTTTTACAGTGGAAAGGAAGAAGGGTGAGGTGGGGGGAGTGAGGGAACCTTATTGTCATTAGAATTGGGTCAAAGAGGGAATAACACATACATTCATACAGGAAAGTATGAGGGGAAAGGGATAAGAGAAGGGAGGAGGTCACAGGAATGGGGCAGATTTGGGGAGGTAGTAAGCAAAACACATTTAAGGAGGGACAGGATGAAAAGAGAGAGAAAATAAAATAAACAGAGTAGGGTATATGATGGAGAGAAATACAGTTAGCAATCAACTTGTGGGACAAAATTTGAAACAAGTGTTTCTGATAAAGGCCTCATTTCCCAAATATATGGAGAACTGAGTCAAATTTATAAAAATAGGAGCCATTCCTCAATTGATAAGTGATCAGAAGATATGAACTCTTTTGTTCTGTTGAGGGGGTTATACTACTAATAACAGGATATACATGACTACTTTTGAACTTAATTCAGGATATTTTAAAAAATTTTGATAGTGATACTTTCACACAGATCCTAATTATCCATGTTTTAATTTGTACATTCTACAACTGGTACAGAAGTTGGTGAATGATTTTATGCTAAAATTCCCAGTGGATGAAGGCAATAGGAAGTGGTTACTTTAGCTAACTATCAGTCTTTGTCTCTTAACTAGTTAGCCATGAAAGATTCAGCATTTTACTCAATTTCTCTGGGCCTTAGTTTCTTCATCCGTAAAATGGAGATGGAACTAGATGAACTCTAATGTCCCTTCCAGTTCTGATATTTTTGTCTTGTGAATTGCAAGTCAATAAATTTGATTAGATTTGCACTGATAAACTGTATAGGAATAATATTTGTTTTAACATTTGAAAACACTGAAAAGATATTCACCCCCATCATTCAATGTTAGGCAAATTTGCAAGAAGAGAGTTGATCTCAGTGTAAGTTAACAGGACCAGTTAAGACCAGTAACTAACCCATTCTGCAGCTCACCAAAATATTTGACATGTCATAAATAGTGGAGAAAAGTAGTATTACTTTTTAACTATGCGTTGTGGAATATTTTATATGTAACAAAAATTATTTGATAGAGGAGTAGGAAACCTAAACTAATAGCACGTGAAGTCATGTGATTCCCGAAATCCACTGCCATGGGCATGACAGGGTCTTTCATGGAAGCAGTCAGCCTGTCTCACATTGATAGCATTCATGTCAGCAAATCTCTAAGCCTCGGAATTCGGGGAAGAAAAATTATATCCACTCGATGCTGGCTTCAAATTATAGGCACTGGCCCCTCATGACAAGGCTCAGAAGGCATGGGCAGCAGGGGACATGGCCACAGATGTCAAGGGAAAAAATCCATGCTGCCACAAGAGCAGACATCTGACAGGCACGTGTGGAAGTCACCTTCTTGCTTTAAGCCTTGTGGGCCCTGGCCCAGAGATATATGAGAACATGAAAGATGGTAGTCGCCAACCCTTAATATAGTAGCAATGTACTTACAGGCTGTGCCCTTGTATGATAGGGGTGCTTGGCACTAGTGAGAGGCACGTGAGGAGGATTCAGAAGGACAAGGATATCCAGCAGTTGGCATCCATTTGTCATTAGCTCCAATTATACATGGTGGGTAGGGAGAGAGGGACAACCGCCACACCAAAATCTTTGCAATGCAGTATGCTTACTGTGGTTTGGCATTTCTCTAACAATTCCTATTTGCATCAAACTTTGAAAATATTAATTTAAACTTTGAACTTTCATCAATATCTTTGGATAACTGAAATGGAAGAATGAAGGGTAATTGTTTCCCTTGTTATTCTAAGCAAGGTGGGAAGTGGTTGACTGTCATCCACATTTCTGCTACCTCCATTGGTTGTTAATCACCATAGTTCCAACAACAACAATATCTGATATAAAATATCCCTTTTGGGGTCACAAAGCACTGTGTGTATATACATATATATGTGTGCATATGTGTATAAATGTATATATGTGTGTATATGTATATATACGTGGATACACATGTAAATATATATACATACATAGAGAGACAATACATACACACATGCATAGAGATACAGACACATACATACATGTACATGTATGTATATGTGTTTATATGCATGTACACGCACAGATATATACATATATATGTGTATTGCATGTGTGCGTGTGTGTGTGTAATTTCATTTAATCCTTATAATGAGACCATGAGATAGATGCTTTTTAAAAAAAAATCTTCATTTTATAGCTAAAGAAATTGAGGCTGAAAGTTGAGTGATTTTCCCAGGATCACACAGCTAGTAAATACAGGAGTAAGGAGCCAAATTCAGCTCTTCTAAATGTTATCTTTAGTACCATACCATGCTGCCTATTGATGAACAGCCAAAGATATACATGCATGTTCCATCTTGATCATGGTATATATTTATATATGACATGAATATATATGTGTATGTACATGTATATATACCTTGTGTACATAGGTACGCATGTGTATATATGTATGCATGTACACATATGCATATATATTACAAACTATCCTGTGACATTTCACTAATGCTTGTGGCTTTGGGGACCTTACTGAGGGTCAACTGAGGCACAACAATTGTCCACTCCCAAAGGAGAAATAAGAGTATTTTTGTAAGGCTGACCATACTTTGGTTTTCATCCTTCTGGTATTACTAAATCAGAGAGCCGTAGTTCATCACCTGGGAGGATGGGTTTTACTGAAGAATCTGGGAGGGGCTTTGGACCTCGAAACAGCAGAATTCCAATTACTAGAGAACACTATTAATAGAATCTTCTTCCCTGATTCCAGTTCATATAATAGTCCTCTCGTACTCTTTAGGTCCAAATAAAACCTGATTATATTTCTCTCCACCATATGTCTTTTCTATATATACTTACCTATTTCTGTTAAGGTTACCAACCTCTTTCCTAAAACCCAGGTTTGTAGCACCTAGAAATCATCACTGACTCTGTGTGTTAATTCACACTCTATAACTAATTAATAACAAAGTCTTGTACATTCTATCTCATCTCCAATATGCAATCCTTGCTCTACACTGACATGGCACCTCCCTAGCTCAATGCCTCATTCCCTTTCACTTGGATTATTACAATAGTTTCCTAATTGGCCTTTCTGCCTCCAGTCTTTCCCCTCTCCAATCCATTCTCTACATAGTTGCCAAATTCATATTTCTAAGTCATAGGCTTCACCATGACAGGCTCCTACTAAAGAGCTTTAGTAGCTTCCTATTGCTCCAAGGATTAAATACCAACTCTTTTGTTTGACATTTAAAGCTCTTCAAAATCTGGCTCCAAACTCATTTTCTTGATTTATTGTATGTTAGTCTGTGTTCCAACCAAAATGGACTATTAGATTCTTCATATATGATGTGCCGCTTCATTTCTCCTTAAAACACACAGGTTGTTCCCCATGTCTGGAGTGCATTGCCCCCTCAGCTTAGCTCACTTCTTGGACTCCTAAGATTCCTTCAAGGCTCAACTTAGCTATACCATCTATATATAGCTTTTCTCTATTCTCCTGGGTATTAGTGCTCCACCCCAGGGAATTATCTCTGATTTCTTTTTTATATATTTTGTACTTACTTATAATAAATAATAACATTATTATAATTGTTAATAATTATAATAAATTATTATAACCAGCACTATATTAGTTATAATATATTGTATTATTACATATTATAATATATTTTATATTACATAATATATTGTTAATTATTAAGAATTATAATGTATTATTAATAATTATGATAACATATTATATAATAGAAAATATATTATAATATATAATAATTAATTATCATATATAATATATTATAATAAATAACAAAAGCTCCCTAAAGGCAAAGACCATTTTTTTTGTATCACCAGCATGTAGCTCAGTGCCTGGCACATAGCAGATGATTAAGAAATGTTTGATGAACTGAATATTTTCCCCTTATCACTATATATTTGTTCCTTTTGTTAACTTATCTTCCTTTGAGTACCTTATCAATGCTTTCTGTCTCCACCTCTCTGCTGGCCTCTCTTCTTTTGGGAACGGTGCTCTTTTAGATAACAACATGAAATGTTATATAGGAACCCAGCTCTCCCACATGTACTTTAACAAAGACCTAAAAAGGGCATCAGATTGGACAATAATCAAGAAATCCAAGGAGAGGACTCTCATAAAGATATTGGAAGGGGACGAAGTAGTATAGCTCAGTTTTCTCACAGTTATTTCAAAAAAAATTGGGAAAGAGCACCAGACCAAATTGTAATCAGAAAATCCAAGGAGAAACCACAGTGGATCACTTTTTTTTAGCCCAGGCCAGCAGAAGGAGACAGTAAAAGCTTGCTTACAATAGCGGTGGGATCTATCCAGGAACTGGGTTGAGGCCTAAGGCTGCATTTGGGGAGGGAGCAGGAAGAAGAGTGAGCTAGAAGTTGTGTTTCTATGATCCCTGAGTAAGACAGCCTAGTTTGGATGGAGGCTGGGATTTCAAACTAAGCAACTTGGGCAGAGACAACTGACCAGGGGTGGGCCTATAGCTCTGTTACTCTGACATAGTAGCAAGACGGGTTATTCATTTGGGAGTTATATGTGTATAACAACATCTCCCAAACCTGAAGACAGTGAATCTAAACTTTGGATCTCTCCCAGTGCCCAGCACACTATATACTGATGGTGTATAATAAATTTTTTGTTGGACTTTTAAAAAAGTGATTTATCTCCCAATGGAAATGACTTTTCTCTCCTCTCTATTCCTATGGTATGGAGTTTGTAGTGGTGGTGGTGGTGGTAGAGATAGTAGTAACAGCAGAACTTTACATTGATATTATATTATAAAAAGTGTTTTGCAGATATTATCTGACTTGTGGCTCACTGCAAATTTTTGAGGTAGATGCTATTATTATCCCCATTTTACAGATGCAGCAAATGAAGTTTGAAGAATTTACTTGACTTAGGGTCACACAGATACTAAGTATTTCAGGCAGCATTCGAACCTAAGTCCTTTAGCACTACTGAATTGTTTTTTTGGTTTTTTTTTTCTCAGTGTCTCACTTAAAGCATTCTGCCTTGTAGCTAATGACTATTAGTTGATTATAAGTTCCTGGAACAAAGAGACTATCTCTTGTACATCTTTGTGTGTGCTCAACAAATATTTCTTGGATGAATGGTGTGGGATGAAAGTCTGTCCTTGGCTGCAGGCACAACTACATACAACAAAAAACTTGTTTCATCTACTCTGTGTTATTTGGCTTATGTATCTGTGGGTATTGACAGATTATTAAACAAGCTAAAAACAACAACCCAACCTCCAATAAATGAGTTGGGTCTCCACAGCAAGGGTAGCAGTTAAATAGATTATTTTAAGCAAACAAAAAACTAAGACTCCTCCTGGGCACAGTGGTTGACTAGAGAAAATGCTCCACCATTTCCCTAATGGAAACATTAACCCTTGGAAACACACTCTGTTGGATAAAAGTTTAGACTCAGTTGGAGTAATATGTCCAAATTACATAAAGTGGTAGTAAAATTTAAAGGACCATTGACCAGCATTCACAGTTCTCTATCTTGGCTACACCAAACTTGTCCTCCCTGAGATGCTGGGTAATGTAAGAACTCACTGAAATGATACTAGTTTATATGGATCATTTATTAACATCTGTTTATATGAATCGTGTTTCTACATGAAACATTATGTTGGATAGGTACGTATTATAGAATGCTCTCTTGCTTTCTTTGCTCTACTACAATTATTTTATTTTATTTTTCTTTGATATGTTCAGACTTCAGTAAGGATCTTATTTAGGAGAAATGTCATCTATAGCCCCAACCTTCTCTTGTAGATATTTTCATTTCTCCTTTTTTTTTCCCCTCACAATTCTATTGCGGTAAACATAAACCCCTATGCTTTTAAAGACACTTAATATAAAAAGGGTTACTCAATTTCTCTCTCAGAATGAAGACTCTTGGCATTTCATAAATGTCCCCACTAAATACAATCTGTAATGTGTGAAATAATTTCACATTTCTAACTACAGTTCATTCACCCCCTGAAAGCAACAAGATGGATGGAATAGGAGAGAAGAAAAGAAGAAGGAGGAGGGGCTGGGCAGAGAAGAAGAATTATAGGAGATTATTGGAGACCAGCTCCCTGACCCTGCCCTACCCCCACTGCTATAGCCACTGGTCAGGGTGAAGTAAATCTGACAAGAGCTATTTATCATGCTTTAAGACTAGAATGCAAAATGAAAACCACGACTACCTCTCAGGATGCAAGTAATGTACAAGAAAGGATTAATCAATTGAAGATGTTATCTCAAAGAGAATAGGAATTCTGATTAAATTTCAACATGGTTCTCTCTCTCTCTCTCTCTCTCTCTCTCTCTCTCTCTCTCTCTCTCTCTCTCTCTTTCTCTCTCCCTCTCTCCTTCTCCCTCCGCCCTCTTAAACTGCCTTTTTTTCTCCCAAAGTCTGATATTTGGTTAGTCAACCTGCTCTGTAGTGAAGAGCTACTCTGGCCTCTAACTCTGGGCATTGCAAACAAAGGTCCTAAGAGCTGCTTTTATTTTTAATCTCTTGATGTGAAGTAGGTGTATTTCTACTGTCATGCAGCTCCTATGTATGTCAAAGAAAGAGGCATCATGGTACTGCAGAGAGAGAGTGCTGGGTTGTGAATCAGGAGTTGTTATTTAGTCATGTTTTAGTGGTGTACGACTCTTCACCATCCAGTTTGGGCCAGTAAAGATCATCAGTAAAGATACTGGAGTATTTTGCCATTTCCTTCTCCAGCCCATTTTACAGACAAGGAAACTGAGGCAAACAGGGTTAAGTGACTTGCCCAGGGTCACACAACTAGTAAATGTCCAAGGCTAGATTTGAACTCAGGAAAAGGCATCTTCCTCACTGTAGACCTGGCGCTCAATCCATTGGTCAACCTAGCTGTGAGTCAGGAGACCCGGCTTCAAATTTGGCTACAGATCTTTAATTTCAAGTCATTGAATCTCTAAGAACCTCAGTTTCCTCATCCGTACAATGGGGATAATCCTAACAGCTGCCTTTCGGGGGTCTTATGCAGTTCAAATGAGTTAGTGTCATAAATGCTTTTAAAAACAAAGCTTAGTAAACGGAGTGAATGTTGGCTTTGCGTCCAGAAGCCTTATGTTCAAATCTTGCTTCTGATACTGGGTGAACCTTGAATAAGTCAGTTAGCCTCCATAGGCCTCGATTTCCTCATTTGTAAAATAAGGGGTTGGACTAGAGGCCACTATTTCAAATCTAAATTTATGGTCCCCATGAATTCAGTTGTGTGGTCTTGGAAATAATTTTCTAAGTGTGCATGACAGTTTAATTTCAAGTAGATTGTCAAAGGAACTCAAAACATTCTCTGTTCAGAGCAGTCAACTCGGTTCTAATTGGCTCAGTTCAACAACAGTGACTAATGTCTCTTACAGTGCTCTGGTCGGTGCTGCCTATGTATGTTGTAGCCCCTGACAAAATGTAAACTCCTCAAGGGCCAGGACACTTTAATCTTTGTCTTTGTAGCCTCAGCTCTTTGCATAGGGCCTGGTGGGCTGTTGTTATTGTTATTTAGGGGGAGGAAGGGCTTCTGATTTTACTGGTAATAGCAGTTTTTCATGATGAAACTCTTTCTATCAACATAGACTGGAAGGTAAGGCAACAGGCTACAAGCATTGACTAAGTGCACTTTTGTTCAGTTGTTTCAGTTGTATCTGACTCTTCATGACCTCATTTGGGGTTTTCTTGGCAAAGATACTGGAGTGGTTTACCATTTGCTTCTCCAGCACATTTTACAGATGAGGAAACTGAGGCAAACAGGCTTAAGCCACTTACCCAGGGTCACACAGCTAGTGTCTGAGGCTGGATTTGAAGCCAGGTCTTCCTGACACCAGGCCTGGTGCTCTATCCACTGCACCACCTATATGCCAAGTGTTAGGGATACAAATACAAGCAATTAAGGACAATTCCTGCCTTGAAGGAGTTTACATTCTAATGGGGGAAGACAAGACAAGAAAAAGGAGCTTAAAAGGTTGGGTGAAGGGAAGGGGGGAGAATCCATCACAGGGGCATAGAGTCAGAAGCACATCCATGAGAGGAATGAAGCATGGCCAGCCTAAACACATAGAAAGCACTCAGTAAATACCTGATTGCTTGGTTAGCAAGGTGTATCAATAGTGCAACTAGAGAAAGTTATAAGACAATATAATCGGACACTAAAATGAGTTATACAGTCAGTAAGTGCAATGAGAGATCAAGAAGGGAAAGGTCAGGGTGGGTCACACTGGTGTAACAGCAAGCACCCCAGCTCACCTAGGATGGCCTGCTAGCACAGATTCTTTGATCTGCTTTTCTTCAAGGAAAGGCAGCTTTAAGGGGTCAACAATCTTTAATTACATTCACTAATTTGGGGGGAAAGGTTAGTACCCTGAATGTGGAGAAAATACAGAGAAAATACAAGCAGAGAAATTAGCACAAAGACCGACAGACAGGGCTCCAGCTGTCTGATAGAGTAATACAACCACCTACATGTATCATGGGATTGGAGGAGCACAGATACATCTGAGTAGTTGTGGGGGGAAGGGACGGGGTGGAGGGGGGGCAGCTCAGAACAAATGGCTACTCAGTGTCTTGTCCAGGGAATCAAAAGGTCCTTCTCATAAGGAAATCCCCAAAGCAAAATAAATACCAAACTCAGGATACACACACACACACACACACACACACACACACACACACACACACGTATATGTATGTATATGTGTGTATGTATATATATATATATATATATATATATATATACATACACACACACACACACGCACACACACACACACTTTTGCTAATAGGCTCAGAGCCAGAAGGCGTCACAACCCTCGTGACTCAGTGCCTAAATTAGCTTAGTACCCACAGGTGTGAAAGCCTTCTTACAAGCAAGCCTCCCAGTAACTAAGCCTCCCCCTAAGCAAGCTCCTCCTTAGGCAAGTTCCTCCATCAATGGGCTCTATGTGACTCAGGAAGTATCACAGCTGTGATTGAACACATGTGGTCACATAGGCCTGTCAATGGATGTGGAAGATCTTCCTAATCCATTAACATTACAATTGGTCCAGGAAGGTTTCATAGAGGAGGGGGGTATTTAGAGGAGGAGAATCTGAGCCTTCGAGACCTAGTAGGATGTGAATAGGGAAGATTTCCTGCTTGTGACCAAGATCTGAGTAACTTAAGCTTAGGAACACTAACCCTGGGGCTGAGGATGAGTCGACAGCTCAAATATGCATGGGAGCAGTGCTGGTCCTAAAGTCTTAGCTACTTCCTAGCTGTGTGACCCTGGATAAGTCAATTAACCACTCTGTGCCTCAGTTTCCTTATGTGTAAAATTAGGATAATAATAGCACCTGTCTTACAGAGTTGTGAGGATCAAAGGAGATTATATCTGTAAGGTGCTTTGCAAATCATAAAATGTCGTATAAATCATAGCTATGCTGCTGATAGTGATGATTTTGATGATGGTAATGATCCAGCTAGCTGGCCCCAGGTCATACTGCATATGCCATCTAATAATCCAACTTTGGTCATTTCCTTATCATTTATGATTTCTCCCCCCTCCCACTATCCTGCTTTCCACTTCTTATGAGCACAATAGTTGAACCAGTATTCCATTGTTTTTAGAAGAGGTAAGGCAACTGAGTGCCGTATGGCTCCAATCACTATTCCTGTGACTTACCTGGACTCCATCTGCATGCACATGTGTATATACACATATACACATGTACATATCTCCATTACTAGAATATAAAAATTTTGAAGGCAGACACTCTCTGACTTTTGTATTTGTATCTGCAGAATTTAGCACGGTGTTTGGTACATAGCAAATAATAAATCAAATAAATAAAAAGCATTTGTTAAGTTCTTATTATGTGCTGGACATTATGCCTAATGAATAAGTATATTTAACACAAGTTTCTTTTTAATTTAATTTTAGGATAATAAAGCAGAAGGGGAACATGAAAGAACATTGAGTTCAACCCCACCATTTCATGGATGAGGAAAATGAAGCATAGAGTGATTAAACGCTTTGACCAGGGTCATACAGATAGTAAGTGGATTTAAGCCAAGGTCTTTCCCACTCCAAGTCCAATGACCTATTCAGTGTGCAATTCATTCATCCATTCATTCAATCATGCATCCATTTATTCATTTGGGACCTCCTCAATTTAACAAAGAAAAAGGACAATATTTAATCTGACTCAAAGGCACTCCTATGGTTAAGTAGAAGAGAGAAGCTGTCTGTACTTAATATGGTTGCCCACATTCCCCTAATGACTTATCATTATCCCCAGTACTTATGATTTCTATTGAATTGGTGCCAGCTTTGGCTCATCAGAGATGCCAGATGTAATGTAATTTTAAGAAGTTCCATTGTGTTGGAGGCTTCCTTGTGAAGATCCAGCATCTTATCGCATTTCTAAACTGACGAGTTTACCAATGAAGATTAATTGTTCATTGATTTTTAAAAATTGTTTTATTATTTAATATTTTTTAGTTTTCAACATTGATTTTCACAAGAATTTGAGTTACAAATTTTCTCCCCATTTCTACCCTACCCCTACCCCAAGATGGCATATATTCTGATTGCCCCTTTCCCCGGTCTGCTCTCCCTTCTGTCATTCCACTCCCCCCTTTTCCCATTTCCCTTACTTTCTTGTAGGGCATGATAGATTTCTATACCCCATTGCTGTATATCTTATTTGCCAGTTGCGTGTAAAAGCACCTTTTTTTGAGCATTTGTTTTTAGAACTTTGAGTTCCAAATTCTCTCCCTTCTTCGCTACCCATCCTCCTTGAGAAGACAAGCAATTCAACATAGGCCACACATGTATCATTATGCAAAACACTTCCATAACAGTCATGTTGTGAAAGACTAACTATATTTTTCTCCCTCCTATCCTGTCCCCCTTTATTCAATTTTCTCCCTTGACACTTTCCCTTTTCAAAAGTGTTTGCTTTTGATTACCTCCTCCCCTGATCTGCCCTCCCTTTTATCATCCTCTCTCTCTTATCCCCTTACGCCCTACTTTCCTGTAGGGCAAGATACCCAATTGAGTATGCATATTATTCCCTCCTTAAGACAAATCCAATGAGAGGAAGATTCACTCATTCTTTTTCACCTGTCCCCTCTTCCCTTCCAATAGAACTGCTTTTTCTTGCCACTTTTATGTGAGATAATTTACCCCATTCTATCTCTCCCTTTCTCCTTCTCTCAATATATTCCTCTCTCTCTTCTTAATTGTATTTATTTATTTATTTTTAGATATCATCCCTTCATATTCAACTCACCCTGTGACCTTTGTCTATATATATGTATATTCCCTTCAACTACCCTAATACTGAGAAAGGTTCCATGAGTTACAATATCATCTTTCCATGCAGGAATGTAAACAAAACAGTTCAACTTTAGTAAGTCCCTTATGATTTCTCTTTCCTGTTTACCTTTTCATACTTCTCTTGATTTTTGTATTTGAAAGTCAATTTTTCTATTTGGCTCTGTTGTTTTCATTGAGAAAGTTTGAAAGTCCTCTATTTTATTGAAAACCAATATTTTGCCCTGTAGTATTATACTCAGTTTCGCTGGGTAAGTGATTCTTGGTTTTAATCCTAGCTCCTTTGACCTCCGGAATAGCATATTCCAAGCCCTTCGATCCCTTAATGTAGAAGCTGCTAGATGTTGTGTAATCCTGATTGTGTTTCCACAATACTCATATTGTTTCTTTCTGGCTGCTTGCAATATTTTCTCCTTCATCTGGGAGCTCTGGAATTTGGCAACAATATTCCTAGGAGTTTTCTTTTTGGGATCTTTTTAAAGAGGTGATCAGTGGATTCTTTCAATTTCTATTTTGCCCTGTGGTTCTAGAATATCAAGGCAGTTTTCCTTGATAATTTCTTGAAAGATGACGGCTAGGCTCTTTTTTTGATCATGGCTTTCAGGCAGTCCAATAATTTTTAAATTATCTCTCCTAGATCTATTTTCCAGGTCAGTGGTTTTTCCAATGAGATATTTCACATTATCTTCTATTTTTTCATTCTTTTGGTTCTGTTTTATAATTTCTTGATTTCTCATAAAGTCACTAGCTTCCACTTGCTAATTTTTAAGGTAGTATTTTCTTCTGTGGTCTTTTAGACCTCCTTTTCCATTTGGCTAATTCTGCCTTTTAAGGTATTCTTCTCCTCATTTACTTTTTGGAGCTCTTTTGCCATTTGGGTTAGTCTATTTTTTAAGGTGTTATTTTCTTCAGTATTTATTTTGAGGCATCTCCTTTAGGAAGTAATTGACTTGTTTTTCATGATTCTCTTGCATCACTCTCATTTCTCTTCCCAATTTTCCCTCTGCTTCTCTTACTAGCTATTAAAAATCTTTTTTGAGCTCTTCCATGGCCTGAGACCAGTTCATTTCTTGGAGGCTTTTGATGTGGGCTCTTTGACTTTGTTGACTTCTTCTGGCTGTATGTTTTGATTTTCTTTGTCACCAAAAAAGATTCTATAGTCTGAGTCCTTTTTCACTGCTTGCTCATGTTCCCAGCCAACTACTTGACCCTTGAGCTTTTTGTCAGAGTATGACTGCCTTGAGAGTGGAGAGTGCTTTGTCCCAAGCTTCAGGGGTCTTGCACTGCTGTTTACAGAGCTACTTCAACACAGCAAACTCTGCCACACCAGCACTCCTCCTTCCCCAAGAACCGCCAACCAGGACCATGACCCAGATCCAAGCAGGGCAAAGCAAGAGACATCTGCCTCTGCACCAGCAAAGTGCTCCCTGCACTCTTGCTCTGATCCACTGCTTGACTACTCCCACCCAGTGGGCCTGGGGCCAGAAGTAGCCACAGAGTTTCCTGGAGCTCTGGAAGCAAAGAGCTTCCTGCTGCTGCCACTGCACCACCTCCACCAGCCTGGGGCTGGGGCCAGACTGCGCACTTCTCTCACCCAGATCCAGAAGTTTTCTCACTGACCTGCTAAGTTATTTTTGATGTTTGTGGGATGAGAAGTCTGGTAACTGCCACAGCTCAGTGATTCATGGCCCTAAGGCCTGCTGTGCCCGATCTATTACCAGCCTGGTTGTTCCTGGTGCAGCCCATGCTGGGCTGCGCTCCACTCCCAGTATGTTGCAATAGACTTTTGCCAGAGACCATCCAGGCAGTCCTGGGCTGGAGACCTGCTTCCCTCTGTTATTTCGTGGGTTCTGCAGCTCTAGAATTTGTTCAGAGCAATTTTATAGGTGTTTGGAGGGATTTAGTGGAGAGCTTAAGTGAGTCCCTTTTTTCCAGCTGCCATCTTGGCTCTACCCCAATTGTTCATTGATTAAAGAAAGATAAATCACTCTTACTATTGCTAACGTTTTTTAAATCCAAAAATAAATTACACTAAGTTTCAGAAATATTTACTTGTGCTTAGGAGAATCCTCCATATGAATAAAAAAATTCTTTCCTTTTTTACTCTGATATAAATGAACACCCATGATAAAACTTTCAACCATCATACAAAAATAGGGTGAGTTTTTAATTAGCTATTACAGGGAAACTGGTTCTCAGTGGCTGGGTTGGGTCTTTATTAGTATCTCTTGAAATGGCTTTGGTTCATAAAGTGAGTAAATTTACTTCTATTCTTGATCATATGCATATTTAGTTCAATCCAACCAGAGCTTATGAAGATTTGACTGAAAGAAGCAATGTAGTATATTAGAAAAGAGTGTTTAACTTGGGATCAGTAGAGAATTGGGTTCATATCCTGCCTCTTGACACTTACTCTGAGTCATCTTGGATGTCAGTTAATCTCTTTCTGAGCCTCAGCTTTCTCATATATAAAAAATGGGGGAGGAAGTGAATGCCAGGTATTATGGGTAGCCTGTGTAAAGGCAAAGAGATGAGAATGAAATGAGGAACATCAAGTAATCAAGTCTGGCTGCATATGGGATCTAGCAACAAAAGAGATAAGGAAGGAATGATATAAGAGGTAAGAAAACCATGCAAGTGCAGTGTCGTGGAAGCCAAGAGAGGAGAGGATTATCAAGACATGGATGATGGTTGACAATATATCCTCTAACAAAGAAGATGAGGACTTGTGTTATCCTGATTGTGTTTCCACAATACTCATGTTGTTTCTTTCTGGCTGCTTGCAATATTTTCTCCTTCATCTGGGAGCTCTGGAATTTGGCAACAATATTCCTAGGAGTTTTCTTTTTGGGATCTTTTTAAAGAGGTGATCAGTGGATTCTTTCAATTTCTATTTTGCTCTGTGGTTCTAGAATATCAAGGCAGCTTTCCTTGATAATTTCTTGAAAGAAATAGTCAATGAATTTTGCAATAGGGGGGGTCATTTGTGATCTTGGGAAGAACTGTTTCAGTGAAGTGGCTAGGATGTAAGGGTTTAATAAGGAAGTAGAAGCAATCTACCTTTCTAGAAGTGTGGGGGTGATGAGAAGAGCGAGAGAGGATGTTTCAAGGGATGCTAGGAACAAGGGATAGCTTTATGATGAAGGGTAATCTTGATTTAGAGGTGAGAAAAGAATTCAGGTTGGCAGAAAGGAGAAAAAAATTTCTTTTGAGAGAAAAAGAATAAACCAACACCTCCACTACAGCAGTTGGGAATGCATTTGATATGCTGTCCATTGGGCATGGTGAAGAGACTGGCCTGACTAGAGTAAGAAGAGCTATCCTTGAGAGTAGTCAGAGGTAAGGACAGACTAACTGGTGATGCATCTGAAAGCCATTTCTAAGGCATTCAGAATTTGGAGTTGTTTTGATAGCTAATAGAAAAACATCATAGCTTTTTGAGTAGGAGAGCAATATGGAGAAAATAGTGATGAAAGACCGATATAGCTGTTGAGAGGCAACTTGGTATAGTAGATAGATAAGTGAAGCTTACAGCCAAGAAAGCTCGAGTTCAATCCTATGCCTGTTGTGTATTAATTGTGCAACCCTGGTCAAGTCACTAAACTTACTGTGCCTTAGGTAATTGTGACTCTAAGTTGTACAGGAGCTGCTCACCTGCATTGACAGAGGGAGTTTGCTCGCTGGAAAGCTGCCTAAAGTATTGAAATCTAGTACCTACTATCTACTAATATAACAATGGAGTTCAGAATGAACTGGAGCGGGAAAGATTAAAAGCAAGGAGACTAACTATGAAGGAGTCAGAGGAGGACAAAAAAGCAACCAGAATCTAGAGTGAAGACATGAGAGGGAACGTTTCCTCTCTAAAGACTTGGGAGCGGAGCTACAATTTCATCTCCCTTGGACTTTTAAGATGGATTCAGAGTTCGCAGAATTCAAGAGGGCAAGTATCTTTGTTTCCTAGTTAGTCCTCTTAGGGACTAGTTATTTTCCTAAAATGGTCACTTAGACTCACTTGTCATTATTAGAAACAAGAATTCATGCCTCCATTTTGAAATGCACAGGCTCCCAGACCAAGGTTAGTAGTCAATCCTCCAAAGCAGGTAGCCAAGATTTTCAGTGATTCCATGTATTTTATATGTAAGCATATTGGTTCTGGGGGTATTGAAATCAAAAGAACCTAACATTCGAATTAAGGTCAATAAGCATTTGTGACCTACCTACTTTGCACAAGGCACCATGTGAGACACTGGAGATAAAATGATTAATATGTCTTACAGATGAATGGAGTGCCCAAGATAGGATTTACTTAGATTTTTAGCAACACTCAACAAAATCTTTCAGACTATCCTTGTAAGGAAGATGGAGACAAGTGGGTTAGAGAATGGTACTTAAGGAATGCTTGACTGAGTGTACCCAAGAAAGTATTCAATATTAAGGTATCTGTCCTTGGTCTTGTGCTATTCAACCTTTTTTTTTGGTGACTTAGATGAAAGAATACATGAAATGCTCTTCAATGGTTCAGATAGTATAATGCTTGGAGGGATAGTTAATGTGTGAGATGATGAGGCGAATATCTAAAAAGGAGGCAATAGACTAGAACAAAGGACCATATCCGGCTCCAGTAAAATACTACTTAATAGAAAAATATGTTTATATTTATATCTGTCTATACCACCCATCCATCAATCTACTATGTATGTATTGAATCATATATAATTATATATAGATATGCTTCATATAGGACAACTAGGTAACACAGTGGAAAGAGTACTAGGCCTGGAGTCAGAAAGACTCAACTTCCTGAGTTCAAATCTGACCTCATTTATCAACCGTATGATTCTGGGTAAGTCATGTAAAACTATTTGCCTCAGTTTCCTTATCTATAAAATGAGCTGGAGAAGGAAATGGCAAACCACTCCAGTATCTTTGCTAAGAAAATCCCAAATGGGGTCATGAAGAGTTGGACACAACTGAAAAATGCTACATATGTGTATATATATGTGTATATATCTATCTATTTGTCTATCTATCTATCTTTCATCTGTCTATGTCTAATCATATACCTAGATTTAAAAGAAACTCAGCAAATATAGAAGTTGCTAGACAACAAATGATATGAAAAAATCCTGGGTGGATTTTAATGGCCTGCTCACTTAGTAAGAGTCAACAATATGACATAGCAGCTTTGTAATGCAATGCTAATCTACTTAAGACAGGTATAGCCCAAATAGAAGGAGGTACTCTAACTCAGCTAAACGACATCTGGGGTGTTGGGTGCAATCCTATTATAAGAAAGGAATTCAGTGACTTTGAATATGTTCAGAAAAGAGTGACCTAGATAATGAGAGAAAGTTAAAACTAGATCAAATGGTTAGTTGAAGGTGCTGGGAATATTTGGCATAAAGAAGACTTGGGAGGGGGGTAATGATGGTGGCATGAGATCTATCTTCAAATATTTGAATGACTCTTGGGGAACAGGAATTAAATTTACTCTGCTTGGTTCAGAGGGCAGAACTAGGAGAAATGAATAAAAAGAAGGTGTAGAGAGGCAGGCAAGGAAAACATCTCTAGGATGGGAGGGAGGGGAACAAAAGGGAAAAAAAGAAATTTACATGGTGACTTTATTACATATTTAAAAGGAATAGCAAGTTGCGCATAACAGATTCGCAGTTTCATGTGCAATCATTTTTATTATACTATGTTATGGAAATTCTTGTTGTGTCTCATGAATTAAAAATAAAATAAATACACATATAAAAAAGGAAAAGGAAAACATCCTAAGTAGATTCATCCAAAAATGTAACAGGTTGCCTTGGGAGATGGTAGATTTCCTTTCCTTGGGTGAGCATATAGTATTCATTTAAGATCCGAGAGTATATATTTGGAGTGGATTCAGTTGCCCTGTTTTAGTAATTTCCTTTAGTGACATGCTGGAGGAGTAGTAGTGGAGGTGGTCCATGGTAGGAATTACTCAGGGTTGAAGGTCAAGGGAACAAGAGATACAAGGGTAGAACAGACCACATTACTGGAATAGCTCACCAGAGGATCCAGATTGGGTAAGGAGGCAAGTGAGACCGGAGAATGACTGATAGCCTGAGAGAGAAGGGAGGAATTGAATGACTGATGAGTATTATGAAGAACAGGCATAGGAGGAATAAGGACGTTGAAAAGGTTTACAAACAGAAGATTGTAATAAAAAGGGAGATTTAAGAGTTCCAAATTTGGGAGGCCACTCAGTTTTGAATCATGGTGAGGGATGCAATGTGATAGCTTTGACTGGCAACTGAAGTAGCACGGGCAAGAGGTCATAGAAGCCAAGGAGTGCAAAGGGGCTTGATGAATTTCCTAACTGTGATCTATGCTTCAAAGTCAGGAGGCATCATTTTGTATAGCTAATTTGTTTTGAAGGATAGAGAGAAGTTCTTTTAGTGTCTTTCATGTGACAAAGAGAAAACTGGAGGTAAAATAAGTGAATTTTAGGAAAAGAAAAACTTCTAAGTAGGTGAAATCCCTTTCAGGGACATGTATGTAGAAATTCCATTTACAGAATTTTCTTTATTTTTCAAAGTGCATTATTGATTGGACTCACTTGTTATGTGAAATTTCACTAAACTAGGAGACAACAAGTTTGCATGCAATGGATTCTGGATCCTTCACATTTATTCTTACTTACAGTAGAGTGATGCTCGTAAGGAGATAATTATATCTTTTTTTGTCACCTTCTAAACCATTTGGTAGCAATTGCTCCAATTAGCACTATAGCAATTCAATGGGAACACAACAGCACTCAGGCCTTCAAAAATCATTCCCAAGACCTGACAACTCCAAATTCTCCATTAAAGTTACATGTAGAGACATCTAAAGGTATAAGTAAGTAAGAGGGTACCCACTTAACGGATAGGTGCTATGTCATAACAGTATTCCATCTCTGCTTATCTGAAGATACATATTTTTTTCTGTCAAAATATCACAGGATCCTAGAATATAGACTTGGAAAGGAACTTAGAAATGACCTAATCCAACTGTCTCATTTTAAAGCTGAGGATTCGATGGAGGTCTGGAGAGGTGACATGACTTACCGAAGATCATAAGATTTTAAAAAGAAGAGTTGAGATTGTGGGAGTGATCTAGTCATAAAAATTGAGTATTATAGCATATTGTAAATTCTTCTTTTTATTAACAATAATAATAACAGATCATGTTTGTAGAACACTCTAATATTTACAAAATGACTGCTTTACAATAACCCTGTGAAATAGGCAATGCAAATAGTCTTGCCCCCATTTTATAGATGAAAAAAATTCAAGCTGAGAGAAATTAAATGGTCTGCTTAATGACAGTTCCCAAGTGATGGAGCATATGTTTATCAACATGCTCTAATCGGAAAGATCCCATTTGTAAACTGAATTGTAGAAAATTTGTACAAAACCAGTTTAGTAGAAAACCAATTTATCCATAGGATTCCATTTGTAGATTGATTTGAGGCTAATTATCTCAAGATTTGCTATTATATCCATGATTTGTCAAAGAAAATGCATAATAACTCTCTCCATATAATGGGTCCAGTGTATTTTTCTTTGGATTTTTAACCAGGTGCAGCAAAATATTTTGTTTACTCTCTTATCTCAGCTTAACACCAAAATATCAAGCAGGGATTGGCATATACTTATTGGAAGGACTAACATTATGTAGGCAGTCATGAAGCACTGATGAAAGACTCCCTTGATTCAAACTGGCTAACACACTAAAGGTACAATCCCAGTGAATAACTCAGCAGCAGTTAGAAATGATGGGGCTCTATTTGAATTAAATGGGCAAACAAGCTCTGCAAAAGGGAGAAAGATCTGCCCTTAGCAATAGATCTTGGCAATAGCAGTGATGGGGGCTAAGCCATAGGATCATATTTTGAATAACAGAATCTCAGAGTTAGGAAGATGTTAAAAAATTTCCTAATCCAGTCTCCTCAATAATATTTAATTGCCTTCTACAACATGTCAGCAATGAGTCATCCAGATTCTGCTAGAAGAATTCTAATTCTAATTTACTACTCCCTGAGTCAGCCTATTTCATAGAATCATACTATAGGTCAGTAGTGTCAAACTCAAATAAAAAGAAAAGCCATGAAACTATGCATTAGCATCCCTATAGATTGCATATTGATTTAGAAAACCATATATCAACATCATCTATGTTCTATTATATTTTTCCTTATTTTGTTAAATATTTCCCAATTACATTTTAATCCGATTTGGGGATCACTTAGAGTATTGCCCTGAGGTCATATGTTTGACACCTTGGCTGTAGATCATAGATGGAGTTCTGGAGTTCGAGGAAGGGATTAAGAGGCCCACTGGTTCACAGAAACAGGATATGGAATATAATGTGTAAGCAGTGGTGTGCTGGTAAATGTTTAACTGACTCTCTAAGGGAAAAAGTTATGCTAGGCACACTTTTGAGTTTAATCTGCATTATTAACATTTTAATCAGTTTCTTAAGTCCAGATGATCAATAATAAATGTAGTATCTAGAACGTAGCAAGCACTATATACAAGTAACTATTATTATTAGCTATTAATTTGTAATGCTTACTCATTTTTGAGGTATAAATGTTACCACCTAAAATTTAACAATTAGCTCATACCATGAGCAGGCACCAGCATACCCCTGTATGAGGAATAGCCAAGGCCTGCCTGAACCATAGAGCGCAACAATGTTTAATTAGCTTAGAAAAGGAAGTTGGGGGTTGATGGTGAAGGGCTTTAAAAGCCAGACAGAGGAGTTTGTATTTGACCCTGGAGGAAATAGGGAGCCACCAAAATTTCTTCAGCAGGGGAGTGACATAGTAAGGCTTGTACTTTTATACATATCATTTTGGCAGCTGTGCTGCAGATTAATTGTAGAGAGGAGAGACCTGAGGAAGAGGATCCAATTCTCTATGCTAAACCTCAGCTGCTCTTTCTGCTAACTCTTACATGGCACCGTTTGAATTTCATTTATTATCCTGGATTCTTTTCAGCTTGTCAATATCCCATATAAAATGTGATACCCAGAACTGATCAGATGTGTTCTTACCAGCAAACTACACGATAACTATCCTCCCATGCTCAGGTCACTGTTTTTATGTTAAGACATCCTCAAATGTAACAACAATGTTGCTAGCAGCTGTTCTGGCTGGGTAAGGCCAACAATACCTGCACACAAAAGGGCTGCCAACACAAGTTCTTTGATCTGTTTTTCTAAGGAAAGCAACTTTAAGGGGTTAACAATCTCACTTTAATCAAAGATACATATAAAATTCACTTAGTTCGGGAGGAAAAAGCCAGCACCCTAAACTTCAGAGCAAATGCAAACAGAAATTACAAACAGAAAATATCAGCAGATGAAATAACACAAACCAGTAGACAGGCTTCTAGCTTTCTGTCCAATATCTCAGTACATAGTTACCAGGGAAGCATCAACATCTGGATTTTTCAAGCTGCAGTGGGTGGGGAGGGTGAGGAGGGTGGGCTGTCCTTAACAATGGCTACCCAGAGTCTCATCCAATCAATTCACAGGACACTCTTCCAGAGAGTGAGAGCCCCAAGTGAAATGCTAACCTCTGAGTTTGTGTACCTTTCTTAGGCCCAGAAGGCTCCACACCTAATCAGCAAAAGGGTGTAGGCCTGGGGCTTAGCACCAAGCAAGACTTAATCAAAGGCATTTGATTACTTTAGCATTCTAAGAGAGAAAACAGTAAAAAGAAAAAAAAAAGTCCCATCTTAATTACCATTACACCAAGATGTTCCTTTTCTCAAATATTGTATCCTATAAGAGAGGTAGAAGGTAATATCAAGAGACCAAGAGGGACCCACCAAGAGGGGAATAGATTCAATACAGGGGAGTGGCTTCAATTTGAGAGGAGGACATACAAAAATAGCAAGCATTTGGCTTTGAGATTTTTAGGAAGGATAAACTTCTATATCAGAAGAGGGAGAGGTAGCCTGATGTAGTGGACAGAGGATTAGCCTTGGAATTAGGAAGACCTGGGTTCAAGCCCTGCTTGTGACACATATTAGCACTTTGACCCTAGACAAATCATTTGTTCTCTGTGGGCCATGCTTTCCTAATCTTTAAAATTAAGGGGTTAGACTCAGTGACATCTAAGCTGAAAGTGTCTCATCCAGCTCCAAATGGAGGATCCTATGACTCTCTAAAATTACAAGTGAGTGGGAAATCTACACGTTGGAGGGCCATTTTATGGAGTTCCTCATGTTGGGAAATCACGGAAGAGGTCCAAACTGAAAGAATACAGAAAGAAAGAGAGGTTAAAGCACATGTAGTTTACCCCAGTCTGTCAATACCAAGAGTGGGCCACATTAGAAATAGGTAAATGAGCATATTTTGGTTGTGGAAGGAGTTAGGAAAAGCTATAGCTGGCTATTGTTGTAACTGTCTTGATCTTATGTATCACACAGCCACTTAGAGATAGGTGTTTTGGAGAGCTAATTACTGAATTGCTGCTGGTACTAAATATTTAATAAAGTTTACACTGAGAAAAACAGATTTAGTGTGATTGTGTGGGACACTTAAAATTACACTACTAGGAAGGCAGATTCAAATAACAGGGCTATCAAGTTAATGAAAGTATTTCGAGGCTCAGATTTTCAATATCGAGTGTTGATTTTCTAGCTTTTCCCTCAAACCCCTTCAGTGGAGCAATAGCATCGTACTGGCACTAGATAATTTCTCAGCTTTGATTTTCTCAGGATTTTTCTTCTTTAGGAAAACAGAGAAGTAAACTGAGGTTATGGGAGAGGGAAGATATATATATATATATATATATATATACACACACACACACACACACATGTATGTGTATATACATACATATGTATCTATACAATATACTTAAATCAGAATCTCATGTGTAATATATCATTGTGGGCAGTAACATTCTCAAGTACATTTTATTTTTCTGTACCATTTTGATTATAACATTGCTGTCTCAAGGGAAAATGTGTGTTGAGAGTCATATATGTATGTGTATGTATGCATATATATGTGTACATACACATATAAAATCTTACGTATTGTATATGTACACATGCACAATATATCTATATGCATATACATCTATATACACATATATGTATATATACATACACATGTGTACACATATGTGTGTGCATGTATATATTTTCCAGCAAATTTAAAAAAAACTGAACAGTGGACACTGGATTAGAAAAGATCAGTTTATATCTCAATCCTAAGAAGGGTAATGCCAAGGAATGTTCAAATCACTCAACTATTTACACACCAGCGATTTATGCTTAAGATTCTGTAAGCTAAGCTTCAGCAATATATGAACTGAGAATTACCAGAAGAGCAGGCTGATTTTTGAAGAGGCAGAGGAACCAGAGACCAAATTGCCAACATTCACTGGATTATGGAGAAAATGAGGGAATTCCAGAAAAAAATATGCTTCCGTTTCATTGACTACACTAAAGCCTTTGACTGTGTGGATCATAACAAAATGTGGCAAGTCCTCAAAGATATGGGAGTATCAGGTTGTTCAGCCATTCCCCAATTGATGAGCATTCCCTCAATTTACAATATTTTGCTACCATGAGTAGGGTTACTATAACTATGTTTGCACAGGTAGGTCCTTCCCCCTTTTTTAATGATCACTATGGGGTGAAGACCTAGCAGTGGTATTGCTGGATCAAAAGGTATGAACAGTATGGTTGCCTTTTGGGCATAGTTCCAAAATGTTCTCGAGAACTGACAGATCAGTTCACAACTACACCAACAGTGCATTAGTATCCCAATTCTCCCACGTCCTCTGTCGACGATATTTATCGTTTTCTTTTTTTTTTGTCATATTAGCCAATCTGATTCGTGTGAGGTTTTCAGTATTTCAGAGTCATTTTAATTTGTATTTATCTAATCAAAAAGCAATTTAGAGGACTTCTTCATATGCCTATAGGTATCTTTGATTTCTCATCTGAAAACTGTCTGTTCATATCCTTTGACCATTTCACAATTGGGGAATGACTTTTATTTTCATGCATTTGACTCTGTTCTCTATATATTTGAGAAATGAGGCTTTATCAGAGACACTTGCTGTAAAGATTGTTTCCCAATTTTCTGCTTTCCTTCTAATCTTAGTTACATTGGTTTTGTTTGTACAAAAGCCTTTCAATTTAATATAATCAAAATTATCTATTCTACATTTTATTATGCTCTCTCTCTCTGATTTGGTCATGAATTCTTCCCCTCCCCATAGATCTGACAGGTACACTCTTCCTTTGGTCTTCTACTTTGATTGCTTCATTGTCTATGGTACCTTTTAGAAAGATGTACTTTCCTTCTTTATCTCTTTTAATTAGTTATATTTTTTGTTTTAACTTGGTCTAAGATCAGGATTGCTACCCTTACTTTTTAAATTTTTTTTTTACTTCAGCTGAAGCATAATCGATTCTGCTCCAGCCCCTTACCTTTACTCTGTGTGTCTCTTTTAAGTGTGTTTCTTGTAAGCAACGTATTGTCACATTATGGTTTTTGACCCACTCTGCTATCCATTTCTGTTTTATGGGAGAATTCATCCCATTCACATTCAGCTATGATTACTACCTGTGTATTTCCCTCCATTCTATTCTTCCTTCTGTTTGTCCTCTCTCTCCCTTCACCCTTTCCCTCCTCACCAGTGTTTCACTTCTGTCTACCACCTCCCCTGATCTGCCCTCCCTTTCAGTTCTTCAACCCTCCCTTTACTTAATCTCCTTCCCTCCTACTTTCTTGTCAGGTAAGATAGATTTCTACATTTAACTGATTGTGCATATTATTCCCTCTTTGAGCCAGAGAGTAAGATTCAAGTGATGCCCATCACCCACCCTCCCATCTTCCCTTTCATTATAATAAGTCTTTCTCACCTCTTCATGTGAGATAATTTACCCCATTCTACCCCTCCCTTCCTTCTGCACCCACTGTATTCCTCTTTCTCATCCCTTAATTGTTTTATCTCATTCCCTCAAATTTGCCTTATACCTGATCCCTCTGCCTATGTATATTCCTTCTATTTGTACTGCTAGTGATACAATTTTTAAGAGTTATAAGTACCATCTTCCTGTGTAGAGATGTAAACAGTTTAGCCCTATTGAATGAATCCCTTGTGTTTTCTTTTCCTTTTTTACACCTATTTATGCTTCTCTTGGATCTTGATATTGGAGGTTAAATTTTTGGTTTAATTCTAGTCTTCTCCTTGTAAAGGCTTGAAATCCTTCTATTTTATCGAATTACCATCCCCCCCCCCTTGATTTATTATATTTAATTTTGCTAGGTAAGTGATTCTTGGTTGTAGTCCTAGCTCCTTTGCCCTCTAGAATATCATGCTCCATGACCTCTGATCCTTTAATGTTGCATCTGCCAAACCCTGTGTAACCCTGTTTGTGACTCCCCAGTATTTGAATTGCTTCTTTCTAGCCACTTGTATTCTTTCCTTGACCTGATAGTCCTCAAATTTGGCTATAATGTTCCTTGGGGTTTTTATTTTGGGATCTCTTTGGTGGATTCTTTCAATGCCTATTTTGCCCCCTGGTTCTATCATATCAAGGTAGTTTTCCTTCATAATTTCTTGAAAGATGCTGTCCAGATCCTCCTTTAGATTATGGCTTTCAGGTAGTCCAATGCTTCATATCATTTCTCCTTGATCTATTCTACAGTTATTTTAAAGGAATCTCTCATTCTTTCTCTTCATGCAGGGTTTTATTGGTAATATACAGAAATGCTAAT
This sequence comes from Trichosurus vulpecula, assembly GCF_011100635.1. Taxonomy (NCBI): domain Eukaryota; kingdom Metazoa; phylum Chordata; class Mammalia; order Diprotodontia; family Phalangeridae; genus Trichosurus; species Trichosurus vulpecula. Next base: position 189,128,244 of record NC_050580.1, on the reverse strand, counting down.
GATTTATGTGGGTTTATTTTATATCTTACAACTTTACTAATGTTTAATTGTTTCAACTAATTTTTAGTTGATTCTCTAGGGGTCTCTAAGTATCCCATCATATCATCTGCAAAGAGTGATAGTTTTGGTTTTTTCATTGACTATCTTTATTCTTTCAATTTCTTTTTCTTGTCTTTTTTTGCTATAGCTAGCACATCTAATACAATATTGAATAATGGTGGTAATAATGGACATCCTTGCTTCACCCTTGATCTTATTGGGAAGGCTTCCAGTTTATCCCAAATACAGGTAATGCTTGCTCTTTTTGATAGATGCTACATACCATTTTAAGAAAGGCTCCATTTATTTCCATGCTTTTTAGTGTTTTTTAATAAAAATAGATATTGCAGTTTGTCAAAGGACTTTGGTGTATCTATTGAGATAATTATATGATTTTTTTGTTGTTTTTGTTATTGATGTGGTCAGTTATGCTGATAGTTTTCCAAATATTGAACCATTCCTGCCTTCTTGGTATAAATCCCACCTAGTTATAGCGTAAGAATATTGATGCAAGGAGATCACAACAATATATCACAAACACCCCAAGTGATATTGCTTCTCAGGGCCCCTGATTACTTGTGGATGCAAGTGTTCCTCTCCGTAGCCTGGAATTGGCTACGGGGAACAGAGATGCCACCTGGTCCCATGCATAGTGCTAACACAGTGGTCCCCTGCAGTTCTTTCTGACCAATTTCAAGATTCCCTTATAGTTACTGGTTTGAGAGTTCCTAAAGCTGCTGCCACCTTCAAGGTAAATAGTTAGTGTTGCTCTATGTGGGCTCCAGGCCCAGCACATATCCTGGTGTCACAGACCTCTCCTGACCTCTTAAGTTGTCTTGGGCTGGAAAAAAATGTCTTACTCCAACCTTGTGTTGGCTCTGCTGCTCTAGAAATTGATTTGAGAAATCATTTTAAAGTTTTTAGGAGATGAATGTTGGGAAAACTCAGCTATAGTACTTCCTCCACTATACCATCCTGGCTCTACCCCAGCTATTCTTTCTTCCTTGAATTTCCATCAGGTCCTGGGTCCTTTTTGTCCTGGAAGATATACGCATTCCTTTATCTTCCTGCCCTAGATTATCCCTCTACCAGGCCAGCCCCCTTTTCCCAATGGTAAGTTTTTTTTATATATCACACTGCCATTGGACTGCTTTCTCTTTTATTCTAGATGCTTCAATTTGGTGGAAAAGCCCAAGCTCTTATTCCTCTCCTAGTTTGCTCCTGACCTCTGAATTTCACACTGCATACCACATCCCCAACTACCTCCAGATTTTTAGCTCACTTTCATGGGTTATTTTCCTTCAATAGAATGTAAGCTCTTGAAGGCAGTGGCTATCCTTTCCCATGCACATGTGTCCTACTGTGGCTAATCAGGCCAATATGAGCTTGGAATGCACTACCAGAGGTCAGGCACAAATAGTTCATGTGAACATTTGGGGTGGATATTCCAAACTTGTGCATCCTGCATTTCCTTTGAGCTGTTTCAATTCTGCTTTGCGCATAGAGCACAGCACCTTCTCTGATGTGGGTATGCCATGCTGAGCAGTCCTGTGCCAATGGCTCACATGTCACACAATTAATTCTAAAGTTATTGAGATAGACCTTGAGAGTGTCCTTATATTGCTTCTTCTGACCACCATATGAACACTTGCCCTGTGTGAGTTCTCCATAAAATAGTCTTTTTGGCAAGCATACGTTTTGCATTCAAACAACATGGCCAGCACATTGGGATTGAGCTTTCTGAAGCAGAGTTTGAATGCTTGGCAGTTTAGTTCAAGTAAGGACCTCAGTGTCTGGTACCTTATCCTGCCAGGTGATCTTCAGAATCTTCCTAAGACAATTCAAATGGAAACAATTCAGTTTCATGGAACGGAGCTGGTAGACTGTCCAGGTTTCATGGGCATACAACAATGAGGTCAGCATCACAGTTCTGTAGACCTTCAGTTTGGTAGTCAGTCTAATACCTCTTCCCTCCCATACTTTCCTTCAGAACCTCTCAAACACTGAGCTAGCTCTGGCAATGCATGTGTCAACCTCATTCTCAAAGTGTACATTACTGGAAAGTATACTACCGAGGTAAGTGAACTTAACCACAGGATTCAAAACTTCTCCATTTACCATAACTGATGGTTCCATGTATGAATGGGGTGGTGGTGGCTGATGGAGCACCTGTGTTTTCTTAATGTTAATTATTAGGCCAAAATTAGCACAAGCAGCACAGACTTGATCTATACTTGATTGCATCTCAGCTTCAGAGGCTGCAATGAGTGCACAATCATCTGCAAACAGAAAATCATGCACCATCTCTCCCTCCACTTTGGTCTTGGCTTTAGCCTTTTCAAATTGAAGAATTTGCCATCAGTGTGATAACTGACCTTGATGCTGTGTTCATCTTCATTGAAAGCATTTAACAACATGGCTGAAAACATCATGCTAAAAAGCATGGGAGCAAGCACACACCCTTGTTTCACCCCATTGGTGACTGAAAAGGCACAAGAGCATTGTCCATTATCTGGAACCCAGGCAAATGTGCCATCGTGAAACTGATATAGAGTGATGATGAACTTCTCTGGGCAACCGAATTTTGACATAATTTTCCATAGGCCTTCACAACTAATAGTATCAGAGGCCTTGGTCAGATCTACAATCATTGTATACAGACCTTTGTTCTGCTCCTGGAATTTCTCCTGGAGTTGTTGGGCAGCAAATACCATATGAACCGTTCCTCAGCCATTTCTGAGGCCACACTGGCTCTTAGGTAGATGACCATCTCTCAGGTGTGTAGGTTGTGTTCAGGGAGGATTGGTATCTCTGATGTGATGGCTGCAGAGACTTTTCAGGGCTGTTTTCTACCTTTGGTATCCACCTGTTCCACCCAACTCTCACCTGTAGCTCCAAGAAGACATGGCAAGTACAGCAGCCATACCCTGGTAGACCATTTTGGCAGATGGGCTGAACGAGGTTGAGAGTAATCAAAGGGTCTCAAATCCATTGGTGAGTTAAGGGGGGGTCTACTCCAAGCATGTGAAGGCTTCCCCTGGTGGAATGGGTGGATGAGAGCAATTTGTTTCAATGGCTATACATGTATATCCCACTGTTTAGCACAATGCCTGGCACGTAGTAAGTGTTTAAAACATGTTTACCTTTTCCTTCCTGTATTTTCTTTTTGATCCCTTGTATGATATAATTGTAAGAGGATGTTATCATAGATGAGAGACTGCAAGTAAAGATAGAAGTATTCATACAATATTAATTAGAATATACAATATAATTCTTTTGCTCATACATTATATTCCTAAACATTACAAAATGACTAATGGTGCAAGGAGCTCATTATATTGAACTATGTGTGATAGTAAGACAAGGAGCCCTGAAAATCTCATGTCTCAGGTGTATGTGATAACCTGTAAGGCCAGTTTGTACGCTGGACTCATCCTTTTTTTATATCTCAAAGAAACTGTGATGCCCTTTGCAAAGGAGTAATGAAGATTCACCGTATGGGTATATATAAAGCTGGTCTCTGCATTCCCATTCTTTCCACAGACATATTGACATATGTGCAAGCACAGGAGATGTGCCCTTGGGACAATGCATTGGCACATACCATGATATCAATGGCCATCTAAGACTAACTGTTTGAGATATTTGTATGATGCCAAACCAAATAAAAATAGAAACAAGGAGATGTAAGCATATGTGGCCTTATTTTGTTTTTTCAGTAAGCATTTTTAATAGGATTAAAGAGAGACCTCGAAAGTAGAAGAGACAGATCTCCTTACATGCCTTTACTTTGGCTGAACCAAGTGTATGCTCATTCTAATACTACAGTTTCCCACAGTCCCTAGACAGGCTGCAAGCATTGTTCTCTACCATCTAGATGGAATTTAGTGGTTAAAGGGCACTCTGAGTTTTAACCAAGTAAGTCAAAACCAAGTCATGTTTAGCATGTTGGTAGTCACTAGAATGCTAGTACAATGACAGATTGCTTCCTAGAGAGGTGAGGAACTTTTGTGTATATGTGCTACAGAAAACAGTATGATATGTTTCTACTTTATTCTTTACCCCCCACATGAAAAGTTCTTAGCCCCTAGCTTTGCCTCAGGCCAAAGCCATGGAGAGGTAGCCTAAAGCTCCCCATGAATCCTTATGGGCTTTCTGGTCAGAGTTTTTTCAGGTGTAAAACCATACAGAACAAATGCTTTACTTTTCATGTCTACAGCTTGAAGGCTAGGGGCAAAGATGCATCACTGCAAAAAAAGAAAAGAAACAAAAAAATGAAATCCCAAATTATTCTCATAAAGCTATGCTTCATCTCTTCCCATTTGTGTATGCAGCAAATGCTAAATATTACATTGCCTAGCAGGAAGTCAAATATGAGTGCCCAGTGTGTTTTAAATAAAATAAGAGGCATGTTCATTTAGAGAACGTGAGTGATAATTTGACATGAAAATCTGGGGGCAAAGAAATGATCTTGGGAGCCTCTGGGCAAACCTAGAGATTTGGCACATGGGTAGTCAGCAACCAGTGTTTCCTTGATTACCAATGGGAGGTGCATTGCCTTTTTCCTCCTGTCTTTATTCATTTTTCAACAGCCTGCCACATGCAATATGCCAAACCTCATACAAAAGGAGCCCCATACACACACACACACACACACACACACACACACACACACACACAGGAGCTAAGATTCTCCAGCAGACTCAGCATTGACAGAGAATAAAAACTGCCATCTGTACTGATCCAGGATTAATTCAATCATGCTTGGAGTTATTTGTTTGGTTTGGAATGTAAAGAGCTCTGTTTGATTGCAGGAACTGTTCACACAATTGTACCATTTTCAGAACCAAGATGCCCCTGATCCCCAGATGCTTTGGGCATTTAGTAAGAGTAGATGAATAGCAACCATGTCACTCAAAAATGCACTTTTAACCAAATGCATATTAGAATCCCTCTATCAAGTCACTCACCTGTCTGGATTTGACAAAGACTGCTGCTATTGAACACAGAGGTGAGACAAAGTTCACAGGTTTAGATGCCTTTGGCAAATCAATCATTTTTCAAAAGTTTAGGGGATTAAAATTACAGAGGACACTTTTGGACAAGTTTGAACAGTGGTGTTGGGGAAGTTATGAGTGGCAGGTTGGTGATTTACAAAACGATATCTGAATGAAGGCTTCTTAAAACCCACCTAGTTTCCATACCATTGATGACTGAGTACTTTCAACATCACATTTCCTGACTTGCTTATGAGAAATGAGCTATTCTTTTTTACTTTAACAAAGTTTGTTTAGCATACAATTTTGGTAAATTCACATACTACCTTTATGACACAGCTATGTTGATGGCAAAACCCTTGTACACCCACAGACACAGACAGACAAAAACAGGATAAAATGGTATGTAGTGATGAAGAAGTTTATCATTGTGCAGCTATTTTCAGTTCAATCCATAAATTCAAAGTCTTCAAATACAACATAGAATGATGGTTGCCTTTATTCATCTGTGATAGATTTCACATTACCTCTAATAAGTGAATAATGTATCAAGATAAGTCTATCAATTATAGGACGTAGACTATTAATGTTCAAAGCATAAATCTGCAGGTAGGTAGAGGAAGCTGCTAGAGAATAACCCGTATTCCTTACAACTGATTTTTGGGTCCAGAGATGAACCTTGTTTCTTAAATTCTTGCAAGTAAGGATGGTTTCATTTTTCTTATCTGCATCCCTGTTGCCTGGCACATATCTGATACTTAATAAATACTTATTAATTGGCTGATTGAGTTGGAACTCTGAACTGTATGTAGATGTTGAAAACATAAATATATTAAAAACCTGGGCAAGTCACTCTCTTTGTGCCTTGGTTTTCTTAAAATGGGGATAATAGCATTTTCCTTCCAAGATTGTTGTGAGCATAAGATGAGATAATATCTCTAAAATATTTTGTAGGTCTTAAAGAGCTATGTAAATGCTAGCTGTTACTATTACAGCTATTTATTAAAATATGTACATTGAAGGTTCTCTTGTGGAGATGGGACCAAATATCCTTACTACCACCAATACCAGTGGTTGAGCAACTGCTAATAATGGGAAGGTAAGCTTTGTATATACTAAGTGCTTAATAAATGCTTTATCACTCATTTATTTATGGTACGTAGAATGAGTTTGTAAAGCTCAACACCTAATATAAATATTAATAATAATGATATAATCTTATTATTGTTTTATTTTGATGAAGTTCTGATTTAAAAAATGATCCTAAGTCATTATCTTGCTAATTGTCTTGCATTTAATATTATGTGGACAGGCACATCAACATAACTACTTTTATTTTGTAACTTTGTCTTCTGTAAGTTTACTGAAAGTGTTTTTTTTTCAGTATTGCCTCTAGGATCAGGAGTCAACACCCCAGTTTGAAATTTAAATCTCTTCACAATCTTCACCCTTCTTATCTTTTCTGATGTCTAACATGTGACTACCCTTCTAATGCTCTACAACAGAGTCAACTGACCCAGTGGCTGCATTGCCCACATGGCACCCTATTTTCATCTCTGTGCTGTTAGGCTGGCTTCCTTCTGTGCCTGGATTGTATTCCCTCCTCTCCTTAAGCTTTTTATAATCCATGGTTTCCTTCAAGGATCAGTTCAAGCAATACCTTCTGAATGAAATCTTTCCTCACCCCCCTCCCCATATACTTAGATGTGTTTGTATTGCCTTCCTCATTAGCATGAAAATTCCTGGAGTGCAAAGATTGTTTCACTTTCCTCTTTGTACAGGGTGTCCCAAAAATCTTAGTGCTGGTTTAAGCTATTGAATCTTAAAACTTAATTCAACTAGTAAAGCTTAAAACTTATTTAACCTATTAAATCTTAAAACTGCACTGAGACTTTTGGAATACCCTGTATATCCAGGGCTTAGCACAGTGCTTGGCACATAATAAGCACTTAAATGATGATAAATTGATTCTCCTTTTTTATTATTGATCTACTGATTAACACAATAAATTTTTGGTTTGTTGTTAACATAGTTAAAACCCAGGTATCCTGGTCATTTCTTTAGAAATGATCACTTTCCATTTTAACATTGCAAGTATTTAAAATGTTTAAATGAACATTTTAAATTTTAGATCAAAGTCATCTAAAATGATGTTTTTGGACCATAATATTCAGAAAGTCTTTTACAGGGTTAAAGAGAACTTATTCCAGCCAAGGAGGCTGAAAAAATGATTTACATTTTCACACACTATTAAAGGTGTTCATGCTGGTCTAGGATTTGCAAATGAACCAGTCTTTCCCTGGCTCCAAGTAAGAGTGCATGGGGGAATTCAGAAGGACTCATAAGAGAGCATATCAAAGTAAAATCCCACATGAGAGAAGTGAACATGAAATCAAATGCTCTTCATTGTAAAATTGGGCACAAAGCCATTCTGATGAGTAGCCAAATCACAGAGATGTATGTTTTGCCTGTTTCAATATTTAATTCCTTTTTGGAGTTCTTCCTTGTTATCCTGGGTCTCAAGTTCAGGTAAGACATCTCTTTCATCTCCAAGTCACACCCGTGGCAAAGAATATAGGCAATTCCTTGCAGGCCATCCATGCAACCTGTTAAGGTCCAATTGCTATTTTTTTCTTGCCTATTACTGAAGACTACTAACCACACTACCTTATCTATTAGGAGTTGTAGGAAATGCCAGAAATCCTAGAAGATTAATGACAGACAACAGGGGAATGGCTTGATTAGGAAAGTGTGTCCATTCAGCAAAAGTCAAAGGGTTCTTTCTTGGGGAAATGATGGGAATGAGGGTGAGATAAAGGTGGAGAGTTGAGATTTACTGTAGTATATCCCTAGATTTCCCCTGCCACTCTCCAAAATCTATCAGAATATCAGCATGCTTGCCTTATCATTTTCGAGGTAGGCCCTGAACCTTTGGTACCTCTCAGGACTATTTTAGACATGACTTCAAACCCCGGGTAGGTCAAAGACTTCTGAAATGACCCTAAGGTTCCTAGGGCCTAATTTTGTGTATATTAGTTACCACACTACTTCTTCACCTTATACCTCTTAGATCTTTATTTTTTTTTAACATTTTTTCCTCACTTGTTTTTTCTGTCTTGAAATCCTTGATGGCAAGATAGTGACCATTGATCATTCACATGGTTTTGGAAAAATAAATTTTTCTTTATTGAAAGTTAAATGAGATCTCTCTATGTCATAACATTGCTGCCAGACAGATGCATAGTTTGCATGTATCAGTCACTGTAAAGTTGAAATAGAAAAATCAACGAAGTGGATTGTATGCTAGATAACATTTCAATTAAAGTAAAACATGAAGCAGAGGAAACGGTGCCTCTGAAAGTCATAACACCTTTTGTATTCTTATCATGAATCAATTTTTGGAAAAAAACCATTTATTAAGCACTTACTATGGGCAAGGCACTCTGCTAAGTGCCAGGGCTAGAAATATACGCATGTGAGAGAGGCCTTGGGCTTGAAGAACTAATATTCTGATAGGAAAAACACAATGCATATAGGCAAGTGGTGGTCAGTGAAGGACAGGGAAGTCAGAGGCAGTGGTGATAGGAGTCAGAGGTAAAATGATCAAACCTCCTTTACAAACCATAGCTTGCTAGCCCCTGGACCCCAAACATCCCTTCAAACTCTAAGATTCCATTGGAAGCATTTCATAGAGACCTTACATCTAAGCACAAAACTGAAATCATAGTAAGAGACTTTGTTATATATTCAGAATAAATGCCTTACTATAAAGTGAATTAACTGCTGAGGGAGGTTGTGTACTCTGCATCCTGGATATCCTTACAAAGAGGAAAGACATCTTTCCTATTATGATTTAAGCCTGTATCAGCCTGAGGCAGGGGGATACAGGCTGACTGATTGCTAAGGTCCTTAGCAGCCAGGTGATTTGGTGGGCACCAGTTGGGAAACAGTCTTTGCCAAAAAAAAAAGAAAAGAAAAAAAAAGAAAAGTAACTTGTCATGAGTTCATTCTTTATGGTCCTTCTGCTCTGCTTGTCTCCAAAATGCAGTAAGCCTTTGAAAGGCAAAAAGGAGCTAAGAGTGACAGTGAATTTCGTGAAAGGGCACCTAATAACCTACTGCAAGTAAGGACCTGAATCATCCCACTTCTCTACTTCTGAGTTATTAGGCCACATCTCACTCAAAAGATTAAACATTTTATCTCAGGGGTCGTTCCCTTTTATTGCATCATTGCCTTTAGCAATGCTATAGTTAAGGTTCTGTCAGTGTTTCCATTATACACCCCTATTTTCTGGAATTTACAACTTCAGGCTAAAAATTCCCTCTGAGCTGAAAGTTGGCAATTGCAACTCACTCCTTTTACCTGGGAAAGATTTTTTTCTCCATAAAATTAATTTTTAAAAGAATTACTCCAGTTGAGCTGAGAGAGAGCACCAAATATAGAAAATTAGACTGAATATCTTTTCCTACTCTCTAAAAACTGTTCTTTAAAAAAAATCTATTGATATCTTTTTTTTAAAAGCACTGCCTGCATTTCCCAATGTATCGTCCCCTTTCTCAGAGTGGCAATCCCTACACCAAAAAATAAAAAGAGGGGGAAAATAGTTGACCAAAATTAACCAACAAATTGAAAAAGTCTGATATATCATGTAGTGTCCTACACCAAAACTCTTCTACCTCTGCATGAAAGCATGGAAAGGTACTTTCTCATAGCTCCATTTTGGAGCCAGGCTTGTTCATCAGTTTTGGAGCATTCAGGTTTAATCATTTTGTTGTTATTATTTTCATTTTATTTGTAGTAAACACAAATATTGATTCCCTAGTTCTGCTTACTTCACTGTGTATAGTTAATATGTCTTCTCAGGCATCTATGTATTCATCAGTTTCGTAATTTCTTGCAGCACAGTAATATCCCATTCCAGTCATGTGTGATAATTTGTTTATCCAATCCCCAATCAATGAGCATCTACTGTTTGCAGTTGGTTTTCCCCCCACAAAAATACTGCTATGAATATTTTGGTGTATGTCAAAACATTTTTTTTCTATATTTGGTCCCCTTGCTGGGTGTAAAGTGAAACCTCAGTGTCACTCTGATGTGCATTTTTTATATTATTGGTGATCTGGAACATTCTTTCAAATGACTGTTGATGGCTTGCAATTCTTTTGAGAACTGGTTAAATCTTTTGACTTGTGTATTAGGAATGACTTTTGATCAAATATTTGTCTTAGTTGGCCATAAATTAGAATATCAAACCCATATGTCAGAGATAACTTATCCAAAGATTTTTTTAGTTGAATATTTCATTATCCTGCTGCATTGATTTTGTTGGTGAAAAAGCTTTCCAATTTCATGTCATTGAAATGATCTATTTTATATTTTGCAGTCACATCTATCCCTTATTTGGAAGAGAATTGACTCCTATTTATAATCTATGAAAGCTACCTGATTTTGTTTCCAAATACTTTTCAACTTTCTTTTGCTTAATGAATTTCCAACTTCCCAGTCACTTAGCCTTAAATCCAAGACACATGCCTTAGAGGACAACTAAGAAATTAATGAGGTCTTAAAGATTTTGTGTGTTCTTTATCATAATATTTTACCAAGAAGATTTCATCTAAAGGTAGGTGATTAAATAAGTAGCAAATTTTTTACTGAAATTAATTAATTTTGATGGCAAATCTCTAAGATAATCAATAGTTACCATGGTTTGTTAAAATGTTCTGTAGCATCCATAGTTATTTATTTTGAGGAGCTGATAGCAAAGAAATTGAAGGCTGAAATGCCAAAGTTAGTAAGTAAAATCCACAGGAATCATTCTCTTGGGCATGTCTTTGTAACTCCAAATGATCTCAAGAGGAAGGGAATATTTCAACAAACCTGAGAAAATGTCCCTTCATAGGGTCACCTTTCTTCTTTTGGCTCATATCTAAGCAGAATTTTTCCCTACTTAAAACTATAATTTAGTACATTTTCTTTTTGCATTATCCAAGAGAGGCTTAGATATATCGATTTTCTGAAATTCTGAAATCAACTGACAAACATTTTAAGCACTTACAATATACCAGACACAGTGCTGGGTGCTGAGGATACAAAGACAAAGTAAAATAGTTCCTGCCCTGGGAGAATTCACAGTTTAACCACAAGAGACAGCATATTCATATATAGGCATATGAAAAATGGATAAAATATAATTTTGGGGGAAGAGCACGAGCAGCTCAGATTAAAAAAGTCTTCCTGTAGAAGATGACATTTGAGCTCAGCCTTGTAAGAAGAGAGGAAGGTATCTGGCCGTTGTTGCTAGAGCACTGGGTTAGAGTCAGGAAGACCTGAGTTCTAATGCTATTCCAGACACTTATCTGCTGTGTGACATAGGTAAGTCACTTAACCTCTGCTATCCTCATCTGCAAAACAGAGACTAAAATTCATTCCTACCACAGAGGGTTGTTGTAAGAATTAAGTAAGATTAAATATATATATATATACATATAATATATATATATATATATATATATATATATATATATATATATATATATATATATATAGTATTTTGCAAAACTTAAGGTGCATAAAGTATAGATATCATAGTTGTTAGGGACTATATGAGGCATAAGAGAGGAGGAAGTCTGTACCAGTGCAGAGGCATGGAGTGGGATGGTTCAAAAATGTGTGCTGAGCTCTATTGTTTTCAGTGGGAGCTCTAGACAGAGAAATAATCAAAGTTGTTGAGTCAGTGGGTCAACCCAATATTTATTACATACTCTATACTAGGAAGTGTGCTCAGCTCTGGGTATGCAAAGAAAGAATGAAAACAGTCCCTGACTTCAAGGGATTCACATTCTAATGGGAGAGAACATATGCAAATAACTAGATCTGTATAAAATGTATACAGAATAGACAGAAGAGCAGCTGGAGGCATCAGGAGAGACTTCCTGAATGAAGCCAAGGAAGCTAAGAGGTAGAGGTGAGGAAAGAAAAGAATTCCAAGAATGAGGGGGGCAGCCAACGCAAATGCATAGAGTTAGAACAGTGTTATATATAAAGAAGAGCAAATAAGACAATGTATCTGGGTTATAGAGTGCATGGAGGAGAGCAAAGTGTAGGAAGATTAGAAATGTAGGAAAGGACTGGGCTGTGAAGGGCTTCTAAGTGTTAAAATGATTTTGTATTTGATCCTGCAGGTACTAGGAAGACTCTGGAGTTTATTGATTGTTGGGGGATGAAGAGGGGTTGGGGGTAGGTCACTGACACAGGCAGACCTATGTTTTTAAAAATTCACATTAGCAGCTGCATGGAAGATGTATTAGAATAAGGAAAGATTTGCAAAGAGGGATTAGATCCAGTGGATCAGGTTCAGTTTGACTCCCAAAGTCTCTGTGATTTGTGACTACAATTGTCTGACCCGCCCCCCAACTTCAAAATAAATACAATCATCAGCATTCTTGTGACTCTGCTGTCTCCAGGTACAGATCCACAGTAATAAATGCAATATCCTACCTCTGTGTGTTTTTTCTTCTAGATTTGATAGTATTTAAAAGTATTTTACTTACAATTTAATTTTTAACCAATTGTGCGTATGCATGTGTGTATGTATGTGCTTGAAGGGAGATATTTACACTTCTTTTATGCCTTGTTTTTATTCCACATGAGTAGGTTTCTCACTTTTATTTTATTTTTATTCTTAAATCACTCAGAATTTTCATGTTAAACTGAACAAATGTATTTGGTTCCCATTCAATACTGATTTTTTTTAAAAAGTGAGCAAAGTTTAAAAATCAAGGTCAAACTAAGTTTGCTTTGTTTTTCTCCTTTTATAATAAATTTCTTCCCAGATGATGCCTGCATATATATTTTGATACAATAATGAGTGAAAATGTGTGCTGTTTTGTATTAGCATTAGTTCGGCATTCCTACAATAGGGGATGGTTTGGATAAATGAAGAGGATCTCAGTATACATACACACATGTGTGTTGATATATATACATGTATGTGTGTATATACATGTACATCTATGTGTACACACATACATACATATACCTACACATACATCTCTATCTATCTATCTATCTATCTATCTATCTATCTATCTATCCCTATGATTATTATTCCAGTAGCCCCAGCTACAAACCCAGTATCATACATTTTCTCAGAATTCAGAAGAAGGTTTAGGAAAAAGACTTTTAAATAAGGAAGACGAGAGTCCAAGACACATACTTCCAGAATCATATATAACATTTTTAATGGATGATTTATTTTTAAAATCTTTGATTTGTTTCACAATTAAAGATAAAAATTTATTTCTTTGAGTTTATGGCCATGTAGCAAAACTTTATGCAGTAACATAGAACTTATCATAATGGGTCAAACCTATGATCTATCCAGAACAGTCCACTCTTGCCAGCGCTACATCTAAGAGAGGCAGCATATTGTTATTTTTCAGTTGTTTCAGTCATTCCCAAGTCTTTGTGACCCCATTTGGAGTTTTCTTGGCAAAGAAACTCTAGTGCTTTCCCATTTCCTTCTCCAGCTCATTTTATAGATAAGGAAACTAAGGTAAAGAGGGTTGAGTAACTTGCCCAAGGTTACACAGCTAGGAAATACCTGAGGTCAGATTTGAACTCAGGTCTTCTTGACTTCAGGCCTGGCTCTCTATGCTCTATGCCACCTGGCTGTGGTATAAAGCAATATTTACTGCACTATCATTCAGAAGGCTTCAATGGGTTTGCTATTTTTTCTTTCAAGTAAACTAGGATGAGTTATTTCACTTTTCCATGCCTCTGTTTCCTCATCTAGGTGGGTACAGTGAATAAAGTAATAGTTTTGGAGTCTGAAAGAATCTAGTCTCAGAAGTTACTAACTGCATGATCCTGGGCAAGTCATTTAATCTCTGTCTGCCTCAGTTTCCTCATCTGTAAAATGCGGATAATCACAGCACCTTCCTCCATGGTCTCATCAAATGAGAAATTGTAAAGAGCTCAGCACAGTTCCTGAAATATAGTAAGTACTATACAAATTTTAGCTATTCTCCTCCTCCTCCTCTTCCTCCTCCTCCTCCTTTTCCTTCTCCTCCTCTTCCTCTTCTTCTTCTTGCAATCAATAGACAATAAATAATTAAGGAACTAACAAGCAGACCCTAAGGAAAGAAAATTGGTAAGGAAAACCCCCGACACTGGGATAATGGATTTGGAATCTGAGGGGTTTGGTTCCAAACCCAGTGTTTCCATTGACTCCTTTTTGGCCTTAGGCAAGTAATTTGTTTTTTACTTTCTAAATCTTTTTTTATTGATTCATTAAATATTTCCAATTACATGTAAAAAATTTAACAATCATTTTTAAAAATTTTGAGTGCTATATTCTCTCCCTCCCCCCTGCCCCTCTCCCCTACTTAAGAAGGGAAGCAATTTGATTTCAATTATCCATGAGGTCATGCAAAACACATTTCCATATTAGCCATGTTGCATAAGAAAACACAAAGTAAAAAAAAATGAAAATAAACTTTAAAAAGTATGCTCCAAACTACATTCATCGGTTCTCTTCCTGAAGGTGGATAGCATTTTTCATCATGGGTCCTTTGTAATTGTCTTGGATCATTGTCTCAATAGGAATAGACAAGTCTCCCACAGTTGACCATCTTGAAAATATTGCTATTACTGTGTACAATGTTCTTCATGTTTTTGCTCTCCCTGATTTAGGTATCAAAACCATATTTGTGTCATGAAAGGAATTTGCTAGGACTTCTTTATCTATTTTTAATATACATGTATTATTGGGATTGACTTTGCCTTAAATTTTTGGTGGAATTCACTTGTGAATGCATCTGGTTCTGGCGATTTTTTCTTGAATTTCTTTTACTAAGATTAGGTTATTTGAGTATGCTATTTCCTCTTCTGTTAACCTGGGTACTTAATATTTTTGTAAATAGTCATCCATATCACTTAGGTTGTCATTTTTACTGGCATATAATTGGGAAAAAATAACTCCTAACAATTGCTTTAATTTCATCTTTATTGGTGGTGCATTAATCCTTTTCACTTTTGATACTAGTAATTTGGTTTTCTTCTTTCTTTTTTAAATCAAATTAACCAATAATTTATCAATGTTATTGTTTTTTTTCCATAAAACTAGTTCCTAGTTTTATTTATTAGTTCAATTTTGTTTTTACTATCAATTTATTAATCTCTCCTTTGATTTTCAGGATTACATTTTGGTGTTTAATTTGGGGATTTTTAATTTTTTCTTTTTGTATTTTAACTTCCATATCCAATTAATTGATCTGCTCCTTCTCTCTTTCATTGGTGAACACATTTAAAAATATAAAATGTCCCCTAAGTACTGCTTTGGCTGCATCCCACAAATTTTGGTATATTGTCTTGTCATTCTCTTAGATGGAATCATTGATTGTTTCTATGATATGTTCTTTGTCTTACTTATTCTTTAGGATTATATTATTTAGTTTCCAATTAGCTTTTATTCTTGCTTCTATGGCACTTTATTGAATGAGATTTTTATTGCATTATGGTCTGTAAAGGGTGCATTTAATATTTCTGCTTTTCTGCATTTGATTGTGAGGTTTTTATGTCCTAATATGTGGTCAACTTTTGTAAAGGTACCACATACAGCTGAGAAAAAGGTATATTCCTTTCTATTTCAATTCAGTTTTCTCCAGAGTTCTATCATATCTAACTTTTCTAAGATTCTATTAATCTCCTTGGCTTATTTATTATTTATTTTATGTTTAGACTTATCTAACTCTGAGAAGAGAAAGTTGAGGTTTTCCATTAGCATAATTTTACCGTTCATTTCCTCTTACAATTCATTTAACTTTTCCTTTCAGAATTTGGATGCTATGTCATTTGGTTTATATATGTTTAGTTTTGACATTGCTTCATTGTCTATGGTTCCTTTTAGCAAAATGAAGTTTCCCTGCTTATCCCTTTTAATTAGGCCTATTTTTGTTTTTACTTTGTCTGAGATCGTGATTGCTACTCCAGCCTTTTTTTAACTTCAGCCAAAACATAATAGATTCTGTTCCAGCCCTTTATTTTGACTCTATACATGTCTCTCTGTTTCAAATGCGTTTCTTGTGAACAACTTATTGTTGGATTCTGGTTTCTGATCCATTTTGCTATCCACTTCATTTTATGGGTGAGTGCATTCCATTCGAATTCATAGTTATGACTACTAACTCTTTATTTCCCCATATCCTATTTTCTTCTGTTTATCCTTCTCTCTCTCTCTCTCTCTCTCTCTCTCTCTCTCTCTCTCTCTCTCTCTCTCTCTCTCTCTCTCTCTCTCTTCCCCTCTCCCTCTCTCTCCCTCTCCTGCCCCTTCTCTAAAGTCTGTTTTGCTTTGGACTACTGCTTTCTTTTATCTGTCTTCCCTTTTATCACTCCACTTTCTCTTATCTCCTTCTCCTCCTATTTCCCTGATGGGTAGGATAGATTTCTATTACCAATTGAGTAGGAATATATATTTCCCCTTTTTAAAGCAATTTAGATATGAGTGAGGTTTAAGCCTTGCCTGCCCCTTCCCCTCCCCCATTTCTCCCTCTACTGTAAAAGCTTTTCTCTGTATGGCTCTTTCACGTGAAATGATTTTCCCTATTTTTTCCTCTCATTTCCCTCTTCTCCCAGGTCATCTCTCTTTCTCACCCGTGTATTTTTTTTAACCTCATCCCAACATAATCCACTCAGAAACCTTCTAACTGCCATAATAATGATAAAGTTCTCAGAAGATACATGTATCACCTTCCCATATGGAAAGGTAAACAGTTAAACTTTATTAAGTTCCTTATGATTTCTCTTTTATGTTGACCTTTTTATGTTTCTCTTGAGTCTTGTAAGAAAGTCAGATTTTCTATTCAGCTCTGGCATTTTCATCAGGAATACTTGAAAGTCCTCTGTTTCATTAAACATCTACCATATTTCCCCATGTGTAAGACACTCCCACGTATAAGATGTACCTTAATTTTGGGGCCGGAAATTTGAAAAAAAGTATGTTACGTAAAGTTATTGAACTCAAGTTTTATTCATCTGCTCATAGGTTTCAGGCATCTTTTGGGCAAGTCTGGTGCATATATGCATGCTTAGTCCTTTCCATTTCATGAAACTGAAGCGCCAATTGTGTCCTCCTCTGAAATCAGTAAATTCTTTTTCATCAGCAATTCTTCTTGCCTCATGCTGAACCATCTTTGTGGATACAGGAATTCCAATTGCCCTTTGCTCTTCAATCCATATCTTCAATTCCCTCCCTAAATCAAGCCATTTTGCTGACTTGCCTCTCATGGCCTTCTTCTGCCATGGCGTTTTCAGTAGGGTTTCTTTTTCCCATAGCCAGTCTTGGATTGTTTTCTCTGTTGGAGGAGGACCAAACTTACATTCAGCAGCATGATTTCCATTCACTTTTGCAAACTGGATCACTTTTAACTTGAATTCAGCACTGTACAAAAATTTTTTTCTGAGCCATTTCTGGGCAGAACCTGGCAAAACATAACTTAATATACCATTAACAAATGCAAACAATGAGCACAAAGACAAATGTGAAAAAATGGGAAATGCAAGTTAAAAATAATCTACAACCACTGTATAAGATGCACCCAGTTTTCAGACCCGAAATTTTTTGAAAAAGAGTGCATCTTCTACATGGGGAAATACGGTATTTTTTTTTCCTTGAAAGGTTATACTCAGTTCTGCTGGGTAAATTATTGTTGATTGTAATACTAGCTCTTTTGCCTTCCAGAATATCATATTCCAAGCCCTCTGCTCCTTTAATATGGTAGCAGCTATATCTTATGTGATCCTGACCATGGCTGTATCGTATTTGAGTGGTTTCTTTCTTGCTGCTTGAGACGTTTTCTCTTTGACCTGGGAGCTCTGGAATTTGACTACAATATTCCTGGGAGTGTTCATTTTGGATCTCTTTGAGGTTGTGATTGATGGATTCTTTCTATTTTTCCCTTCTAGTTCTAGGATATTAGGGGAGTTTTCCTTGATATTTCTTAAAATATGATGTCTAGGCTCTTTCTTTAATCATGGCTTTCAGGTAATCCAATAATTCTTGAATTATCTTTCCTCAATCTGTTTTCCAAGTTAGACATTTTTCTAATGAGATACTTCATGTTTTCTTCTATTTTTTTTCCATTCTTTTGACTTTGTTTTATTGTTTCGTGAGATCTTATGGAGTCATTAGTTTCCACTTGCCAATTCTGATTTTTGAAGTTATTTTTTTCAGTGACCTTTTGTACTTTTCCTCCCCATTTGGTCAATTTTGCTTTTCAAGGAGATATTTTCATTGATGAATTTTTGTACTTACTTTTTCCATTTGGCCAATTCTGTTTTTCTAAGTATTATTTTCTTCAATTCTTTTTGTTTCTTTTTTACCAAGGTGTTAATTGTCTTTTTCATAATTTTCTTCTTTTACTTTCATTTATTTATCTATTTTTTCTCTATCACTTTTATTTGATTTTTAAAATCATCTTTTAGCTCTTCCAGGAATTCTTGTTGGGCTTGTGTCCAATTCACATTTTTTTTCCTTTGAGGCTTTGCTTATAGCTGTTTTGAATTCATCTGTTCCTCAGTTTGTGTCTTGATCTTCTCTGTCACCATAGTAGCTTTTTATGGTCAGGTTCTTTTTTGTTATTTGCTCATTTTCTCACCTTATCTCTTGAGTTGGAACTTTATGTTAATATTTGGCTCCATTCTTGGCATGGGGAAGAGGGTCTCTGTCTCAAGTGTCAGGCTTTGTCATACTGCTGTTTTCAGTGCTAGTAATGGCTGAGCAAAATGAGTCAAATACCTCCTTCACATAACAGTTATTCAGATGCTTTAATCTATCCTCATAAGACAAATTATCCAGCCTTCTTATCATTCAGTTTTCCTTCCTCCAGTTCATGAACATACTCCCTAAAATATAATATTCCAGATGTTGTTTATGAAATGCAGAGTACAATGGGATTGCCATGTTCATTGTTCTTAATACTATTCCCATATTAATGCATACTGAACATCATTTTAGATGTTTTTGTATTTCTTATCATTGTTGAGTGATATTGACCTTGCAGATCCCTAAACCCCCCAATCTTTTCCCATATGGAATGTTGTCTGGCAATGTTTTCTATATCTTGTACCATTCTAATTTTTTAAAACTATCTGGGATTTTTATTCTGGGCATATTCAATCTATTTAGATTTGACCTTTCTTTTAGTTTTTTGACAATTTTGTGTAGTGTCTTAACGGTTGTCTCTCGCTCTCTCTCTCTCTCTCTCTCTCTCTCTCTCTCTCTGTATACACACACACATCTGTTTTAACTGTGTCATTGTCAAGTATTGCAATCCAAATTATTGCTAAGAAAAAAATGTTAAACAGAACAGGACCATGGACAGATGCTTGGGGATCTGCAGAGATTTACTTTCAGGTTTATATCCATTATGGTTACTCTTTGGGTGCAATATTTCAATCTGTTCCAAGTTTACCTGACTATGCTATGGCTAGACCACATTTCTCCAGTGTATATTCTAGGAGAGCATGAGAGACTTCATCAGATGCCTCCCAGGTATATAGTATTCATGATTCCCTGGACGTACCAGTCTAGTAATTGTTTGAAAAAAATGAAATAAAAAATCCACAATGATGATGTTTTTTATGAAATTATGTGATTCTTAGTGACCATCATTTCATTTCATAAACTCTCACAGACCTTCTGTTTAATTTAGCACTTAAAATTTCACTTCTACTTTTTTAAAACCCTTACCTCTCCTCAAGTGCCATCTCCTAGGAGAGAATTTTCTAGATCGTGCAATTGATAGTGCTTTTTTCCTGTTCACAAATGATGATGTATTTATTTTGCATATATTTTGTTTTTACTCATCTCTACCTTGTTTCTTTCCAGTAGAACACAGCCTTCTTGAGAGCAGGAACTATTTCTTCTTTGTCTTTGTATAAAAAGGACCAAACACAGTACCTAGGATGGAAGTAGGAGTTTAATACATGATTACCGAGTTGTAAGCAATTAAAATCATGCTGAATGTTCTATAATTTAAAGAATTTTTCTCTCTTTTTTTGAAAACTGGGCATAAGACTGTCACCAATCCTGAAACTTCTCCTTTATATTCAAGGTCACTAGGTGGTACAGTTAATAGACTGTTGGGCCTGGAGTCAGGAAGATCTGAGTTCTAATCTTGCCTCAGACACTTACTAGCTGTATGACCTTGGGCAAGTCACTTAACCTCTGTTTGCTTCAATTATCTCAACTGTAAAATGTCAAAAATAACAGCATCTACCTCCCAGGATTATTGTGAAGATTAAATGGGTTGATATTTGTAAAGCCCTTAGTGTAGTACCCAGTACATAGCAGGCATTTAATAAACGTTTGTTTCCTCTCTTCTACATATTTTTTCAAAAATTATTGACTGTAGCTTAGCAAGAAAAGAGTCAATTTTTTTCAGTGCCATACATAATAGTTCACTAGGACCAGGTGAATCAAACTAACTTCATTAAATTATACTCCTGTCATTACTGCATTGTTTTGGATTTCATTTCCTTTTCATCACTTTTATTCTTTCATCTAATACAATTTTTCTTAGAAGTAGAAGAAAAATAAGAATTGAGTACATCTTTCTTCTTTCTATCATCATTTATAACTGTCCTTTCTGCCCTGAGCTGCATTCCTAGCCCTTCTTTGATTCTATTCTTGCTCCCAGCCTAGTTTTAAAGAGAATTCTTCTCTCTTATCCCTAACACATATTGGTAACCTTGATTCCATTCTGAGCCAATTCTTATAGCATCATTTCACTTTTTTGTATTCATCCTCAGTTGCCTGACTTTAATTTCTTCTTCAGTGCCTGCCTTAAAAATATCAAAGTTGGTTAATGAGTCTCCCATGCATCCACATTGGTATCTTTAGACATTTCCCTCTTTTCTTCATCATTGGAACTTTCATTGTCAGATTATTATTATTATTATTGAGAACAGCCTATACGTCTTGGGTCAACATGTGCCATCGACTTTTTAAAGTTGTAGAGTGCTACTTATCTTTTACATTAACTCTTTAAACTCTTGTTCTCCTAAATCTAGGGTACGTGCCAATTATGTCCAGTTGGTCTGCTGTTTATTTATTATGACCCTATAAAGGAGTAGTCACTTTTTCCTGAGGCTCCTGTTATTTATTTCCACTTAACAACCCAAGTCTTCTGACTGCTTCTTTAGGACCTTGTAGCATGCTATAACAAGCCTGAAAAAATGAAGGAACTGGGCCATTTTTTCCTATATTCTATTATAAAATCTTTATGAGATTTGAATATATATCCAGAAAGATACGTGGAATGGAATTTCTAGGTAGTTTGTTCTATGCATGTTGAAGAAGCAATAGACAAAGCTCCTTTATATCTTTGTATAAGTGTTGTTGTACAAGAATATTGAATACAGACCTAGATAGTTTAAATAGTTGAGGTACCACGCACTAAAGCTAAATAAACAATCCTAGACTTATATTGTATTCATTTTTTTAAATTAATTTTTTAGCTAACAGAAATCTATTTTCTCTCACTTCCACACAAATAGAAAAAAATGAAAAAAGCTTGTAACACATATGAATATTCAAGAAAAACAAATTCCCTCATTGGTCCTGTCCAAAAAATAGGCATATTTATAAAGTAATATTATATTCACAATGGTCAAGGCCAAATTAATGACTTGACAGAGCAGATGATAGCCCCCACATCTTTCCTTAGTTCCCATAAACTAGTCATTTAAGCACTGTAGACCTCAGTTTCCTCATCTGTAAAAAGGTGGAGATAATTCAGATAACCCCAAAAATTCCTTCCAGGTCTATATTTTTTGATAGGAAGCTGAACCGATTAGGAGAAATTCTGGCTGAAATAGGTGAAGAAAGGTGAATTGATGTCTTTTCTTAAAATCAGCATTTCTTTCCAAAATGTTGTTTGGGAACGATTACTAGTTCTTGAGGTGAAAAATGAGGGGTGAAATGTGTGGCACAGAACCAGTGCTTTATATTGAGCTAAGGCAATTTTCCTTTCTCAGTAGCTTCTGTGTTGTCACGTGTCAGAAGGATAAACTGTAATCTATATTCTCTTCCTCCTGCATCCCTCCTGCCTTCAACTTGTAGAGTACTCAACTTGAGAACTTGTTTTTTTCTTTCAAAACGTTCATTAAAGCACAAATGACTTTCCCGCTTTTGATGTTGCCAGAGGAACTTGAACACTATGTAATTAAATCTCTGTTTTAAAGTACTTCTCTCAACAAACACAGGCTTCGAAGATGAAGACTGCATAATAGGTGTTATTAGCTGTACACATAAATAGCAAATGTGTCTTGTAAAGCATTATATTTGCTGAATGAGTTTGCCTTTTTCCAAAGTCATCTCCTTACTAATGACTCATGAGTTTCCTTTCCATTATTCAAAAATAATGTAATTATAGGCTATTCTGGAATAATTTGACATATCTTATGTTCATATCTGAACCTATTAATTAGAGGCAGCATATGTATTTATAATGCGCTGTATGCCTTTATTATCCAAGTTAATCCCTTTAATCCCGTTTGAATGGATGAGCTGGGGGAGAAGTTAATCCTCAAAACATCTTTATAAACAAACATTTGAATTCACCTATTTCCATCTTTGTTCTCTTTAGCACCTACACTGAAAGCACCAGCATACATGATTGGGACTCAGAGAAACAGTAACCAAGGGATCAGGAAAGGACAGCATGCAAATCATTCCACTCTGCTAAGAAGGGGTATGTATTCATGAAACCTACAGGGGTCTGAAGTCTCACGGTATTATTTCATACAGCCTAGTAATAGCTTTAGAAACATATGATGCAATTATTCTTGGAGTTTAGGGTCCTCAAGTTGCTATGGTCCTGTGGACCCCTGACTCTATTACTATGATCTTACTTGTATCATAAATCAGTCAAGTGACTGTTCCAAGAATCTGTAGCCCAAGAGACTGAGCTTAAGTGCAGGGCTCTGAGGATTCTCTGGAGGGTCTCTTGCATTGCCTATAATTGACCTGGCATTTGCTAACCTGAAATAACAGAGGGAAGCCATGTTGAAGGCAATTTTGGAGTCTCTTCCTAGCACTATGATCTGCACACATGCTAGGTCACTAGAAACAGGAGAGGAAGCAATTGTTTTTCCCTGCTGTGAGCAATGGATTTGAACATGCCTCACACTGTTTTCATGCTGGGTTTTCTTTCCCTCCCTTTCCCCCATAACGCAAATGCAAGCTGAGCTCATGAAAGTCCTTTGGGCACAAGAAACAACACAGCCTGCCCACGGATCAACTGATTATTTTATTTCATTTTTTCCCCAAGAATCCTTGTTGACTGAGTTGCCTCTGCAGGTGACAACTTCTTTGGGCAAAGAAAACTGGGAAAATGTGTTGATTTTATTTATGCATTTATTTATTTTCATGCTAAGAGAGGAAGTCTACTATAGCTTGGAAATCAGAAGGACTCTATATATCTTGCTGAGAAATTGAACATTTTTCTGAAGATATGTCTGGGCAGACAGGTTATTTTCCTCCTAAGCCAACTAAGAGATGGCTTGATGAACAATTTCCTCTTGCTTTTGTAGCATGTTGATCATTGGAGTTCATTTATCAGTTTGATGTGATAACTGGGATATGAGCCATTATTTGGCACTTTGATTATATCTCCTTACCCAGGGCCTAGACATGTCCATTGTCAAGCTCATTGAGGAGATTAAAGATATTTTCTGTGCTTCTGGGACTTGGGGAATGGTCAATTGGCCTCCAGAGGGTTCTGCCCATGCACAGGCAATCCCTCAGTGGTCAATGTCCAATCTCTGATCTTTGTTTTCTCTTCTTTCTGATATCTCTGAAAAGGAAAAAAAAGAATTGAATGTAATGAAGGCCTTCTTTTGTAGACTCAGTGTAAAGGGCTAGGTACCTTTGACCCACGAAAGTCAAGGAACTAATTTGTATTGAGAAAAAAAGAGTCCATATGAGTTGGCGGTCAGAGAGCCTGTCTTGAAACCAAGAAGACCTGGATACAAGCCTAGCTGCTGACATTTTCTTACTGTGTGACTCTGGACAATTTACTTAACCTTTCAGTGTCTTAGAACCTCTGAGAATATAAGTTTCAAATAAGGTATTGATGAGCAACTGTATAGGGAATTTCCTCTTCCAGAGAATTCTCTACACCAATAAAATTGGCAAGTCTAGTTTCTATCTCCGACCTACTTAAAAGATGGCCTGAATCCTCTCAGTGATGGGTAATGCCTACACCCTCCAAATAGAAATATAATCAAATTCCCAAACTAATGCTGATCTCCCTGTAACTTTATAAAATTGATCAAGGAGCTCACCTGATAAGACTCTTTGACAATTTTAAAGAGCAAAATGGCAACTCATTTAATGTGAGAATAATTTTCTGATAAAAAATCTCAAGAAAATGAGTGCCTGATAAAACTGTTTAGATTTCTTACTGAATACTATTCAGACAATTCTCACTTATTCAAGAACAATCTAGTTGGTGTTCTCTGACAGCCCTATTCTTCATCACCTAGTTTGCCTCTAACTATTCCTAAGAACTTACTTCCTTCTATAAGAGGCAAAGGAAAAGAGGAAGCCTACACAGCATTGTTTTTGTATATTGCCTGTGAATCCTGAAGCAGCCATCCCATCACCACCTTGCAATGTTAGAATGTTTTACTTGACTTTTTAAGAGCAGAAAAAAGCCCTCCCTTCTTTTTTTTCCTGATCTTTAATTAGCATAAGGGTTTACAAATATGTTTGGCACAAGTGTCCATTTAATCCTCAGAAATGCTGAATCATTCTCTAATTTATATAATTGCAGTATAATTTGTGGTTCCCCCCCTCAATTTGCTGGAATAATCAAGGAATTCTGGAATTTTGAATCCATCCTCTAAACTCCAAAAGGTTTCTTTTTATGTTTTATTGTATTTTTATTTATTTTGTTATATTTTTCCCAATTATATTTTTCAAAATTTCAATTTTTTTATATTTAGCATTCTTTTCTTTTAAAATTTTGAGTCCCATATTCTCTCTTTCCCTCTCACACCCACAGAGAAGGCAAATGATAAAATATCTACTATACATGCGAAATTATGCAAATATTTCTATACTCACCATATTTTTTAAAAAAAACATCCAAAAAAGTAAGAAATTTATACTTCAATTTGCACTCAGAGTTCATCAGTTCTCTCTCTAGAGGTATATAGCATTCTCTCATCATTAGATATTTTGAATTGTTTTGGATTATTGTATTAATTATAATAGCCAAGTCTTTCATGATCTCATTTCATGATTACAATGCTCTCCTGGCTCTCGTTTCACTTTGCATCAGTTAGTATAGGTCATGCCATGTTTTCCTTAACAGTTAATATAGGTCATGCCAAGTTTTCCACCCCCCTCATCATTTCAGATAGCACAGTAGTATTCCATTGCAATCATACGCCACACCTTGTTCAGCCATTCTCCAGTTGATGAACAACCCCTCAGTTTCCAATTCTTTGCCACCACAAAAAGAACAGCTATAAACATTTTTGTACATATAAATTCTTTTCCTTCTTCATTGATTTCTTTGGGATTCAGGCAGAACAGTGGTTTTGGTGTGTCAAAGGGTATGCATAGTTTTATAGCCCTTTGGGCATAGTTCCAAATTGTTCTTCAGAATGGTTCAACCAGTTCACTACTTTACCAGCAGTTCATCATTGTACCTATTTGTCTCTCATGCTCTCCAGCATTGGTCACTTCTGACAGGTATGGGGTGGTACCTCAGAGTTTTTAAAATTGCCTTTCTCTAATCAATAGTGATTTAGAGCATTTTTTGTATGCCTCTAGATAGCTTTTGAAAACTGCCTGTTTCTGTCCTTTGACTATTTATAAATTGGGGAATGGCTCTTATTTTTATAAATTTGACTCAGTTCTATATTCAGTGTAAATTTAAGAAATAAAGCCTTCATCAAAGAAATTTGCTGAAAAAATGTTTGATATTACTCCATTGTCTATGGCATCTCATCAAAATTTAATTTCCCTGATTATCTCTTTTAATTAGGTCTATTTTTGTTTTTGCTTTGTCTGAGGTCATGATCACTACCCCTGTCCTTTTTATTTCAGGTAAGCATATTGAATTCTGCTCCAGTCCCTCTCCCCCTTCCCTATTTTTTTAAAACTCTTTGTGTCTCCCTTGAGAGACACAAAATTTTCTCCCTTGACCCTGTCCCCTTTCAAAAGTGTTTGTTTTTGATTACCTCCACCCCCATCTGCCCTCCCCTCCATCATCCCCCTCCTGTTTTTTAATCTTCTTCCCTCTTCTTTCCTGTGGGGCAAGATACCCAATTGAGTATGTATGGTATTCCCCCCTCAGGCCAAATTTGATGAGAGCAAGATTCACTCATTTCCTCCTCACCTGCCCTCTCCCTTCCTCCCACAAAACTGCTTCCTCTTGCCACCTTTATGCAAGATAATCCACCCCATTCTATCTCTCCCTATCTCCCTCTCTCATCCCTAATTTGATTTTATTTCTTTTAGATATCTTCCCTTCATCTTCAACTCACCCTGTGTCTGCTCTCTCTCTCTCTCTCTCTCTCTCTCTCTCTCTCTCTCTATTTATATATATATATATATATATATATATATATATATATATATATGCATATTACCTTCAGCTACCCAAATATTGAGGTCTCATGAATCATACACATCATGTTTCCATGTAGGAATGTAAACAAAACAGTTCAACTTTAGTAAGTCCCTTGCAATTTCTTTTTCTTGTTCTTTTTCTTGATTACCTTTTCATGCTTCTCTTGATTCTTGTGTTTGAAAGTCAAATTTTCTACTCAGCTCTGGTCTTTTCACTGAGAAAGCTTGAAAGTCCTCTATTTTATTGAAAATCCATATTTTGCCTTGGAACATGATACTCAGTTTTGCTGGGTAGGTGATTCTAGGTTTTAATCCTAGCTCCATTGACCTCCAGAATATCATATTCCAAGCCCTTTGATCTCTTAATGTAGAAGCTGCCAGATCTTTGGTTATTCTGATTATGTTTCCACAATACTCAAATTGTTTCTTTCTGGCTGCTTGCAGTATTTTCTCCTTGATCTGGGAGCTCTGGAATTTCATGACAATATTTCTAGGTGATTTCTTTTTGGGATCTATTTGAGGAGGCAATCGGTGGATCCTTTCAATTTCTATTTTGCCCTGTGGCTCTAGAATATCAGGGCAGTTCTCCTTGATAATTTCTTGAAAGATGATATCTAGGCTCTTTTTTTGATCATAGCTTTCAGGTAGTCCAATAATTTTTAAATTCTCTCTCCTAGATCTATTTTCCAGGTCAGTGGTTTTTCCAATGAGATATTTCACATTGTCTTCCATTTTTTCATTCCTTCAGTTCTGTTTTATAATATCTTGATTCTCATCAAGTCACTAGCTTCCACTTCCTCCAATCTAATTTTTAAGGTAGTATTTTCTTCAGTGGTCTGTTGGACCTCCTTTTCCATTTGGCTAATTCTGCCTTTCAAGGCATTCTTCTCCTCATTGGCTTTTTGGAGCTCTTTTGCCATTTGAGTTAGTCTATTTTTTAAGGTGTTGTTTTCTTCAGTGTAATTTTCAGTATTTTTTTGGGTCTCCTTTAGCAAGTCATTGACTTGTTTTTCATGGTTTTCTTGCATCCTTCTCATTTCTCTTCCCAATTTTTCCTCTACTTCTCTAACTCGCTTTTCCAACTCCTTTTTGAGCTCTTCCATGGCCTGGGACCAGTTCATGTTTTTCTTGGAGGCTTCTGTTGTAGGCTCTTTGACTTTGTTAACTTCTTCTGTCTGTATGTTTTGGTCCTCTTTGTCACCAAAGAAAGAACCCAAAGTCCAAGACTGAATCTGGGTGCGTTTTCGCTGCCTGGCCATATTCCCAACCAACTAACTTGACCCTTGAGTTTTTCAGCGGGGTATGACTGCTTGTAGACTAAAGAGTTCTATGTTCCACGTTTGGGGGGGAGGTGCCAGCTCTGCCACACCACCACTCTCCCTTCCCTGAGAACCCCCAACCCAGACTGGGCTTAGATCTTCAGCAGGCTGTGCACTCCTGCTCTGATCTGCCACTTAATTCCTCCCACCAGGTGGGCCTGGGGCCAGAAGCAACTGCAGCTTTAGCTGCCCCATCTCTGCTGCCCCCAGGGTGGTGGCTGAATAGTGAACTCCTTCCACTCCTGCAGCTTTTCCCACTAACCTTCTCCACTGTCTTTGGTGTTTGTGGGTTGAGAAGTCTGGTAACTGCCGCAGCTCACTGATTCAGGGCGCTAGGGCCCGCTCCGCACCACTCCTGGTCTGGTGGTCTGCACCACTCATGCTGGGCTCTGCTCCGCTCCGCTCCCAGCTCCCAGCTCCCAGCTCCCAGCTCTGTGTGCGATAGACCTCACCCAGAGACCATCCAGGCTGTCCTGGGCTGGATCCCTGCTTCCCTCTGCTGTTTTGTGGGTTCTGCAGTTCTAGAATTTGTTCGGAGCCATTTTTTATAGGTTTTTGGAGGGACTTGGCAGGGAGTTCACGCTAGTCCCTGCTTTCCAGCCACCATCTTGGCTCCGCCTTCCTTTGTGTCTTTCCATTTCAAGTGTACCTCTTGTAAACAATATTATTGGATTCTAGTTTTTAATACATTCTGCTTTCTGCTTCCATTTTTTAGTTAGCTCATCCCATTTACATTCACAGTTATGATTATTAACTGTGTATTTTCCTCTATCCCATATTGTTCTGTTTCTTCCTTCCTCTCCTCTTTTTATCCAGTATCTTCTCAAAATCTATTTTGTTTTTAACCACTGCCTTCCTCAATCTGTCCTCTCTTTTATCATCCTTCTGCACTTTTCTCTCATCCTTTTCCCCTCCTATTTTTCTATTGAGTAAATTACATTTCCATATACAATTGAGGATGTATATGTATGTATACATTATATATGTGTATATGTGTGTGTACATACATATATATTTAGATTTTATATATATACATATATATATACATATATATTTCCTCTTTGAACCAATTTTGATGAGTGAGGTTCAACCATTGCCCACTCCCCCCACACTTCCATTTCCCCTTCCAGTGCAAAAATTCTTCCTTGTGTGCCTCTTTTATGTGTGTTATATGTTTCTAAATAAGCTCTAAATTATAAATACATTGTTTCTCATACTTCCTTACTTCTGGGAACTCAAATAGAGTGTTCTATATGCCCTCTTTGTCCCAGATAATTATTTAGATAACTGAGGTGAAAATATCTCCATACCTTAATCAAAACGATTAATCTCCTGATGGCCAGGCTTCTGATGATGAACTTCTCTAAACTTAGCTAGACTTATCCACAAAGCCATTCCAGCTTGGTAGAACTTGCCAGAACTGATACTTAGGTGACATCACCTTTGAAAACTTAGGGTAAGCTCCATGAGGATGTGACATATAGATATGGTGGTAGCAGTAGTAGTAGTAGTAGTAGTAGTAGTAGTAGTAGTAGTAGTAGTAGTAGTAGTTCTATCAGTGGGTACCGTATTAACTGTTAAAGAGTCTTTATTTCAAAGAGCTTACAACTAGATAGAGATGGGAAAACTAATGAATTTTCAACCTCTCAAAATATATCAAAATATATACTGTACTCATAAGAATCAGTTAAGGAGAAAGGATGAATAAAAAGCATGGCCAAAAGTCAGTAAATACATAGAATTAATTTAGAAAAGGATTTTGAAAAGCTGTTCTTTGTGAACAATGTCTTCCCCATTACTTCCCCATCTCTAAAAGCTCAAACTAATATTCTATCCAGCACCTGTCCACACAAGCAAAATGAAATAGATGCTTTAGTTAATTACCCAGATAAATCAGATTAAAATGGTTTTCATTCTAAATAGATGATCTTTTAGGACTACCTATGACCAAATTAATACATCTTCTGGTGGGCAAGCTCCTGATGTGCTTTGAACCATGAATTTGAGCAGTGCAAGTTAGAATGGCTCAGGGGAACTTGAGTAAGTGTTTGGAAGTGGGAGAGGAAAGCCGGGGTATAAGAAATAAAGGAATGATGAATTTGATCAGGATGGTTGGTATGGCCTGGGGATAACCAGAAAAAGGTAAGTAAAAAAAAGAGCTGTAGGTGTCTCTTCTTTGCAAGTTGGTGTATACTCATTTCATGGCCAAAAGAAGAACTCCAAGAGTACAGTTTCTAGCAGGCTACAGAGCAATATAGTTATACAACTTCCAAGATGCTGACAAAAAGGGAACAGCAGGTGCAAAACTGAAATTTACACTGAGCTGGTCATAAATGCCCATAATGACAATTCCTTGGTGTTCATGTTTTCTCTCTCTCGGGTCAATTTGAAACGAAGACGCTCCATTTTAATTTCTTTATGGTGGAATGCTATCAGGAAATGAATATCCTGGGACCCTTTTTAAGTCAATAGCCAACAGAGCAGCAAATCTGTTAAAAGATACATTTCCTATGTAATGCATGCCTAGCATGAAATGTCCTGAGCAGGACTTGAAAATCAGTGTTATTTTTTTTAAAGGAAACTACCTATGTATCAGGTTTTAAAAATGAAAAACTTGGTTATCTAAATTTGTAGCTGAATATTAGGTAGGAAAAATAACTCCTATTTGTTCTTTTCCACATTTAAATGTAAGTCCTAGTTTTAAAACGGCAACAAAATTGATTTTTTAAAAGAAAAAACACATATTAAGAGGTTGGCATAGTTACAGTTTCATCTCCCAACTGGGAATTTTCACTGACTATCTGCCCATGCCTGGAAATCCCTTCCTCCTTATCTCTTTTCCTTGGTTTCCCTTAGTTTCCTTCAAGTGCCAGGTAAATCTCCAGCTTCTGCAAAAAAAAAACAAACAAAAAAAAAACAAACCAGATTATGCCCAATTTGTCCCATATATATCTTGTTTATACATACTTGTTTGTATTTTGTCTCCTTAGACTGTAAGCTTCTTGAGACTAGGAGTTGTCTTTTGACTTTTTTTTAATATCCAGGACTTAGCACAGTGTCTGGTACACAATAGGTATTTAATAAATGTTTGTTGATTTGGCATGTTGACTTATTTAAGATCTTTTGAAGTAATTTTGTTGTTATAATTTTACTGTAAAGAGTAGTTGAGACACTGGGATCCTGTCTTCAAGAGAAGTTTCTAAAATTTGATTTTACCCTTCTTTGACTTGATAAAAGTATTTAATATGGAAGACAGTAACTAACCATTAACAGTTTTAAACATATTTCACTGAAAAATATAGAGATACGGGATCCCATTAAATTTATTGTTTAGGTAGATAGAACAAAACATCACCTTAAAAGTTCTCCTCAAACAGCTTATCTCCCAAGAATACATTCAGTTGTTTCTCAGTTGTGTCTGACTCGGTGACCCTCTTTGGGGTTTGCTTGGCAAAGACACTGGAGTGGTTTTCCTTTTCCTTCTCCAGCTCACTTTACAGATATAGAAACTGAGGCAAACAGGGTAAGTGCCTTGCTCAGGGTGACATAGGTAGTAAGTGTCTGAGACCATATTTGAACTCAAGAAGATGAGTCTTCCTAATTCCAGGCCTGGCACTCTGACCACCTAGCTGCTGAAGCATATACTCCCTCATATAAAGAGACAGCAACAAATAAGTGGGTTTAAGTTGCAGCAGGAAGTGTTTAGCTTAGAAACATGTAAGAACTATCTAAGAATAAGGACTAGCGTGCTAGTATACTAGTGTTTTTTAAATCTTTTGAAAAGGTTATTCAGTCTCATTTCTTATTAAATATTTAAAAAATGGGCAGAAATCCATTGATCCAGAATTACATGAGTGAATTAAGCAACATTCATGGACCTTTAATCTTTTAATTCTATGATACCACAATTTACTCCATTTACATTTGGTTTTTGTCCCCTCCTACTGCTCATCAATCAATGTGCAAAATAAAAAAATCACAAAATAATTACAATTGTAACTTTTTTATAAGTCATAGTATAACTTTCACATATACATATGTGGAGTGAAGTGGGTGGATTATATTACACATCACTAGAAGACAACAGTACAGAAAGAGCAGAAAAGAAAAATGGTTACTGTGAAATTTAGTGCCGAGGAACATGCACTATATTTTTCACCATTTGCCATATTTATTGGAAAATCAATGGCAGATCTCCCGTAGTGTGACTGCTGGGTGACAAACTCTTATTATAGGTTAACATTCTATTATACCAGTTCATTTGTGTAAAACTTTTGCTGGATTGGCAAATATTGATGGTGTTCTCAAACTGAAAGTAAAGGGAGAAAAACCAAAGATGTAAGTTGACAAAAGGATATCAGCGACAAATAACGGTGCTCATTAAGTGTCTAGAGAAAATTTCATTGGGTGGTGATTTCTCAGAGGGAAGCAGGCTCATTTCATGGTGTCACTCTAATGAATAAAATTTGATATTTGATATTTTGTAAAAGTTGAAATAGAAATTGAAATAGGGAAAAATGAAATTAACATTCATTGGAAAGTTTTAATTGTTAAAAAATAAAATTGAACATAAAAACATGCGGGGAAAGTCATTGTGAAAGAGGGGGATTGAAATTTATATGACAATATTTTTGCCTCTTTTAAAGATACAAGATCTATTTATTAACTTAAGAACAGAGAATATATCATGTATACTTGATTTGCTTATAACATTTTCATGCTTGACATGTTTAAAGATGATAAAGTCTAGGAAAAATGGAGAAAATGATTCTTCCCTGTTTTATGTTGTAAAGAATAGTAAAGTAAAAAGCAAAATAATTCCCCCAATTTTTGTTTTTCCATCAGATTTTCCAATCTCTCAAATCCTCTTTATCATGGCTTTTAAGTACTGAATCATCATATGCCACCAAACATTTCATTTCTTAGCTTTCTAGGAACAATACAGTCATGGGGCTAATGTTAGTGTTTTCTTAGCCAAAGCTGTCATTAAGAAATCTAGATCTCTCCACTGGTCCAATGTTATTCTTGCTGACAGGGAACCAACGAGAGAAGTGAAAGTTGTGTAGTGACTTAAGAGATGATTTAAAGTCAGTAGGTCATGCCTGAGGACTTGGACCCAATGAATGTTGGAAATTCAACTGTTTTCACCCTGATCCTGAGCTGGTAAACTGGTATCCTCTCGACAATTTCAAAGTGGTTCTGACCGTGTTTAACTTCTTTCCCTGTGGGGGGTTAATCTCATAAAGATTTCAGCCACACAAGCACCAATGTCAGGGGTATAATGATCACTTTGAAGTTTGTTTGCTTTCCAGTGCATTTAAACAGTTTAAATGTTCCAGGAATAGGATTAGATGCCCCAGTGAATTCATTTCATTTACCCCCAGCAGTGGTTTTCCAATACTATGTGGTGTTTACATGGTATCAATTTAGAAGCATGCTGGTTTTTAAGATTTGCCCCTTCCCCCTATCAATTTTCTACCTCACCAAAGGTCTAGTCTAGAAAGAACATCTTAGCAGACAGGGTTCAATAAAAGAGGGCATGATTGTGGAGTTATCCTGACACTCAATGGATAATTTTTTGCACCCTCTTCTATAGGTTTGCTAGCCAAAGGGAAGATGTGTAGGAAAGGAGAGCGAAGGAGGGAAATGATGATAAAATATATAAATCCCCTAAAAGTTGTGAAAGTTAAAGCACGAAAAAAGGAAAGCATTTGAGATGTGATGGTAGAAGACCTGCCTCCTAATCCCAGTTCAGACTTGTAAGTTGCTTCCTCTTTCTGGGGTTCAGTTTCCTTATCCATAAAAGGCAAGGGTCAGACTAAACTGCAAAATTCCCGTATATGTCTAGGTTTATATTTCTACAATCGCAGAAACTTAGGATCTCAGCAAGTATATCAGTTTACGCAAGGTAAAGAAAACGATGAAACACTGATTCTATACAAACTTGGAGCAAATTATTTCTGGTTTGTTTCTGAGACCTTAACACTTAGTGATCAGGGTATGATTCTGTTTTTTTTAATTATAATCTCAAGGGACTTCTTGAAAATGAATATTAGCTTTTGGTTATCTCTAATTGCTGGCCAGTCCTTTACCCTCATATAGAAACTGGAACCCTGATTTACAATAAATTGAAAGAGATTTCTCATCTATCTTTTGAAAATGGATGAATAATTGAAATAATATGAAATAATTTTATGTGAAATAAATATGAAATAATTTTAGCCATATCCCCACTAGCAGCTAGGTGTTGCAATGGATAAATGGTTGCTGGCCTTGGAGTCAGGAAGACCAGAGTTCAAATCCAACCTCATGTACTACTAGCTATGTGGCCCTGGGCAAGTCACTTAACCTCTGTTGGTCTGTTTCAAGTGGATCATAAAATGGGCATAAGAATAGCCCTAACCTCCCAGGGATATTGTGAGGATTAAGTAAGATACTATTTGTTAAGCACTTAGCACATGGCCCATAGTAAGATACTTAATAAAAGTTTGTCTACTTGAGAAAAAAAAAATCCTGGAGCTATAAAGACTAAAAATAGCTGGGAGATAGAAGATATCATGATATTCAGTATTCTATGTGTGCAAAATTTCCACAAAAATGAAAGAAATTTTGTGCTATCTAATAGAAGATGTTATTTCATAATATCCACAATGGAACAAATGCATATATTTTGACTAAGGTCCAAATTTTGGTTGGTTTTATTTGATGCAAATCCCTTAGTTTCTGGCAATGGCTTGATTGATCATTTCTTCAGACTGGATTAATGTGTTTCTTGGACCCTTGGCTTGTCTTCTTTTGATATATCACTTGCCATATTCAGAACTTATTTCACAGCTGATACAAGGAAGGCTGAGGCATCACACCAATAATTCACATTTAAAACATCATACAAATAACTCACATTTAAAAATCCAACTCTTCTCCAATGATTCCAACTGTTAACATTAAAGTGGATTTTTGCCTGGAGATATTTGGATAATGGACCCCTACTCTGTGAAAAACCAGCTCCAGTACTATTGAAAGAAATAAATAAAACCTCAGTGTGTTAATTTAAAAAAAAAACACCTTGATAGTCCCCCTGCCCTCAATTTGTTCTTAACATCATGATAATGCTTTCACACTTTCTGTTTTTCACTTAAGGAAAAAAAAAATTGTCTCCCTCCACCCCCTCACCCCAACCCACAACAAAAACAACAAAAATAACTTTCTTTCTTTTTTTAATGTGGAACAATCATCTCCTCAGCTGTTTCCACTGTCTAGATGGATTCCTTGGGGACCTGCTGCTCATCTCGGAGTAGGGTTTGCTTACTGTATATGAAAGGCTTCCAAATACAAGAAATGCTAGCTTGCATCACCTTGCCTGATCTTGTTTTAAGAAACTCTTATCAGCCCTCACTATTAGCAGCAATGTATAACAAGCCCACCAAAAAGCCATAATGGCCATGCTTGTTCTGATACAATCTTTGCCGAGTCATTGCCAATAGGGATCATTTCGTTCTTGTATTTATATTCTGCTTCCTAATACTGCGCCTGGGTCACAGTAGGCACCTAATAAATACTTTTTGCTTACTGGCTTGATTGGTCACATGATAATTAATTGACTCCACTTCTAGTGACCATTAATTTCCAATATTTTGCAGTCTCCTGTGAACTGAATTAATTATTGCTTGCTCATGGGGTACCTGCTAGCTTCTGTTCAGTCTTCAGGTCTTCCCAGTGATCCAGAAAAGCCTTAGATGGATCTCTTCACTGTACCTTTTGCTCTAAAATTCAACCTGTGTATCAAGTGAGAAGAATTTGGAATCATGGGACCTGAGTTTAAATACCAGCTAATCCATTTACTATCTATGTGAACTTATTATACAAGCCATATGACTGCAATATCTTGACTTGTGAAAAGCAAGTTTGACTAGATGGTTTCAGAGGTCTGTTTTGGTTAAAGATGTATGATCCTTCTGTTTCTATGAATTCAGAGCTATTCATCATCTCTTTCAGAAAATAAGGTATAATTTAACCTCTCTAAAATGAGCCATGACAAAATATTCTATTGGATATTTATGTAGACATTTTAAAGAAGGCCAGGCTTTTGACCAAATGGCCAACTGTGATCCAC
This sequence comes from Trichosurus vulpecula, assembly GCF_011100635.1. Classification (NCBI taxonomy): domain Eukaryota; kingdom Metazoa; phylum Chordata; class Mammalia; order Diprotodontia; family Phalangeridae; genus Trichosurus; species Trichosurus vulpecula. Next base: position 189,092,130 of record NC_050580.1, on the reverse strand, counting down.
AAGGCCACAGTGCTTTTCTTTCTAGTGTTTCATCTGAGAAGATTTCTGTCATTATATGGTATTTTCCACATTTATGAAACTACTGAATTGTTATCTTTTAGAGCAAAAAGGCCCTTACTCTGCTTGGACCTATGAGAGATGGTATAGAAGTCTTCAACTGTGCTGGCTGTATGAACAAACACCACTTAAGCCAGGCTTTGCTTCCTAAACAAGTATTTAATTTCCTCATTAAAGATATATGAAACTAAAAATCGATGAGCACCGGTGGTTAGAGCTTTTTAGTGGAACTAATGGCTACACCTTGTCTAACATCAGAAGCTTCACTTGTGGTTTACAGCTACTACACAAGGAGAAACATGAATTCAGAAAGAAGGTCTCTGTCTATAATAATAATTAGATTGTGAGTTCTGGATAAGCAGGTTGCATAAATCTATAACATAGGAAATAAAGCATTTCCAATTAACCCCCACCCCCCATACTCAACAGACATGGCAAACTCTCACTCTTAAACTCTAGGTAAAAGGCACTAAAATGCTGTGGCTTACATACAGACTCCATGGAGTCCCATTAGAAAAACTCTTATAGTTCAAATTGCAAACCTCTGACATGCTGACATCATGGACTATTTGAAAGGAAAAGCACTTGACTAGGTCTGATTGGGGAATATGAGTAACAGATTTCATTTCATCAAGTAAACACCAGATGAAAATGTTGGAACCTCCTGGTCAAATAAAAATCAAGGACATCCTGATCATTTTAGATAAATGCCCACAACTTCAAACCCAGAAATGATTTTCTCTAGCTAGGCTATTGTGTCTAAGATGCCAGGTTATATATTTATGGCTTAGAGAAGCATTAGTCCTCATAGCATATGTGAGATATATATATATATATATATATATATATATATACACACACACATCTATATGTATATATAGACATATATGTGCATATATATGTGTATATATATATGTATCTCCATACTTTTATATGTGTATGCTGTCTCTCCAATTACATATAAAACCATTGAGGGAAAGGAGTTTTTCATTTCTGGATTTGTATCCCCATTATCTAGCATAGTACCTGCTGTATAAATGCTTATTGATTGATCAATAGAATGATAAGGTCCCTTTGCCTTCCAAGTTAATTCCAGTTATACCAAATTATTTAATTTTTGCTTGATGTTTTCCTTCCCTTTCCCTCTCTTCTATTCCCCCCCTTCTCTTCCCTTTACATATGATAAAGTATTTATTAAATGCTTACCATTTGCCAGACACTGCTATATGGATTCTAAACAAAGATGCAAGAAGAGTTGATAATTCTTTGGTAAAATAGGGCTATTCTGAAAACCAATTCAGGCCATCCATTTGAGGTCATAGTGGATCAGTGGTCTGCCTGTCTATGAAGCCCCATCTTCCTGAATAATGATTTTTATTGCTGCTTCACTTTTCATTGGATATTTTATTTGTGCTTTCACAGCCAGTCTTAGGAAAATTAGAAAAAAAATCTTTCTTACAAAGGATCTTTCCTTTACTAAGAGAATCCCCTGCCTGCTCCCAGTCCTGGTAAGCTCTGCTCTATGTGGTCATCTACTGAATAAACTTACCGATTTCCTGGAGCCTGTTGACTCAAGAAATATGCTGTTTGTTTGTGACTCTATATTGTTTTATACTTTTATTTGTAACCATTATGTATAATGGTGGTTACTCCTCTGTGTGTGTGTATGTGTGTGTTTTAACATAGCCATCTCTATAAATTTCATTTGTACTTTGGTCTTGAGGGGATCAAAATGTAAGTCTATGCAATGTGTTATTGTTATGAGGGTTAAAATTCTGTTTTTAGAAGATGATCTGTAGAAGGATAGCAAGTGAGCACATTTAATTGGGGGAATAAGAGAAGACAAAACCAATCATCTTGTTGTAGATGTTGTTTTTTCAGTCATGTCTGACTCTTTGTGACCCCATTTAAGGTTTTCTTGGCAGAGATACAGTAGTGTTTTGCCATTTCCTTTTCCAGCTCATTTTATGGATGAAGAAACTAAGACAATTAGAGTGCAGTGACTTGCACAGGGTCATACAGTTAGTAAATGTCTGAGGCTGGATTTGAACTCATGAAGACAATTCTTCCTGACTGTAGGTGTGGTTCTCTATCTCCTTTGCCACCTAATGGACCTTGTACCTTGAAAGAAAGGAATTGGGTAAGGGGAGGGAGAATGATTAGACCCAGGTGTTGATAAATTTAAATTGCTGATAGAGAAGGGAAATTCTGGCTTTATTTGCCTATTTCATCGATCAGGGAACAAACCACATAAAGAGATCAAAGGAGAGGGTATATAGAAAATGATAGACAGAATGACATAGATGAGTTTTTTTAGTTCAAATACAAACTGAATTGTTCTGATTTAGTATATAATGTAGCCTACATACAATGTTTACACAGGAGAAAGACTCTCCCACTATGTTCTATTTGTTCCTGTTTCAATAATTCAGCTAGCAGCTGCTGTGGGGGTGAAAGACCAATACAAGCCCAACAAGAAAGACGCTGCCAGCACAGATTCTTTTGATCTGCTTTACTAAGGAAAGTAATGTTAGGGGGTTAACAATCTTATTTCAATCCAACATACAGATATCATTCACTCAGCTCAGGTGGAAAAGCCAGCACTCTGAGCTTCAGAGCAAATACAAACAGAGCAAATAAACATGAATCAACAGACATATTTCCATCTGACAAAATCACAATATACAGTTACCAAAGAAACATCAACAACTGAGTTTTCTCCAAAGCTGGGGAGCTTATAACAATGGCTGGCCCAGAGTCATGTGCCACTCCTGCTGTGGGTTGGAGCTCCAAGGGAGAAAGCCAACCTCTGGGTTTGTATATCTTGTTCAGGGTCAAAGGTGAGTCACACATGTGACTCACCCATGTGACCTAAAAGTGTCACAAAAATGAGACAAACCCATTTGGTCTAAAAGCCTCTGATGTAACAAACATGTCACTTAAACCCATGTAAACTAGGTTTTCCCTTGAGGCAAGGAGGTCATCGAGGACTCCTAATTTAATCAAGGAAACAAAAGCCAAACTCTTCAAGGGCACTTGGTTGAATAAGTGCTAAGAGCCCATCTTGATTGCCAATACAGTTCCTTAATACCCAATAAATATCAAACAATAATAAAATATGCAGGGTCTGTCAATGCTGCTGTGGGAACAATAACCTAATTTGATTTATTTATTTTGCATCTGGGTATTAATTTGCATTTAGTGCCTTTGTAAAATCACAGAATATGAGTGACAGAGAGAAAGAAGAGAGAGAGAGATCTGAACATTTTTTCTGATGGATTAAAAGGGACTATAACATTAATGAGACTTTGTTAGGGAAACACTGGGGATGGGAGTACTTCAGAACTCAGCAGTTTTTTAATCCTTATCCCTCTTTGTCAGTTTGTGAATGTTGTTCAATGGACATTATAATGAGGTTTTAAAAGAGCTTTTGTCTTTTAAAATAAAAGTATTAGGAAAATAAAATCTGAGACAAGATTATTATTGACTAGTCAATGATGAAAATAGACATTCTGCCATTCTCTGTATCATGAAATAATAGCATGGGTGTTTTGGATCTACATGTAACTTAGAAAGACTGCTCATTTCTGCCCACTGGAGCTGGAAGGCACTTACCTCTTTCTGCCCTGTACCCAGCCATTGCAGTTCTAGGGAAGCCTGACATCTATCTAAGGGAATTGGACACCTCATTCTCAAACTGATCCCCCATCTCAGGTATAATGCTAATTATAGTAAAACTTATGGCACATGTCTAGAGCCCCCAAAGAGGGGAATAAAAGAAGAATCAACATATAATATGAATTGATATGAGATAGATAATCTAATCCTACCTATAGAAAAAGGAATACTAAACATAAAAGAATCATAGCACTCATAACAGAGTGATTAGAACAGTAGCAACTTATCCTTTTTTTTTAAGTGACGGTATGGGGAGGGTATGAGATATCCCAGTAAAGGTATTCTGTATTCTACAGATGAGACAAGAGTATTTCTAAATCAATCATTATTTTTTTAAGTGCCTACTATGTAGCAGGCATTTTGCTAAGCCATGGGAATACAAAAAGAGCAAAAAACAGTGCTTGCCTTCAAGCAACTTTCAATCTAGTGGGGGAGACAACATGCAAACAAACATATGCAAAACATGCTATACACAGGATAATTAGGGAATAATTAAAAGAGGGAAAGCAATGGAATTAAGAGCGGATAGGGAAGGCTTCTTGTCAAAGGTGGGATTTTAGTGGGAATTAAAGGTAAGCCAGGGAGGCTGGAAGACAGAATGGAGGCAGAGCATCATCGCAGGTATGGGGAACTGACAGAGAAAATGCCTGGAGCTGAGAGATGGAGCATCTTGTTTGCGGAACAGTCAGGAGTCCAGTGTCACTGGATCAAAGAGTATGTTTTGGGGAGTAAAGTGTAAGAAAACTGGAGGGGGCTACGTTATGAAAGGCTTTAAATGTCAAATGGAGCATTTTGTATTTGATTCTGGAGGCAAATGGAAGGCACTAGAATTGATTGAGTAGGAGGGATGATACGATCAGATTTACATTTTAGGAAAATCATTTTAGTGACTGAAGGGGAAATGGACTGGAGTGAGGACTTTAGAAGCATGCAGACTCATTAGCAAGGTTTTGCAATAATCAAGGTGTGATGCCATGAGGGCCTGCACTAGAGTGGTGGCAGTGTCAAAGGAGAGAAGGGGGCTTATCTGAGAGATGTTGCAAAGGTGAAATTGATAGGTCTTGGCAACAGCTTGGATATGGGAGGTGAGTGATAGTGAATGATATAGGATGGCTCCTAGGTTGTGAGCCTGAAGGACCAAGAGGATGGTCTACAGTAATAGGGAAGGTAGGAGGAGAGTTTAGGGGGAAAAGTAATGAATTCTGTTTCAGACATACTGAATTTAAGATGTCTACTGAATATCCAGTTTGAGATGTCTGAAAGTCAGCTGGAGATGCAAGATCAGAGGTCAGCACAAAGATTGGAGAAGAAAAGGTAGATTTGACTATCAACATAAAGACAGTAAATCCATAGGAGCTGATGAGATCACCAACTGAAGTAGCACAGGAGGAAAAAAGAAGTGGGCCTAGAACATAACCCTGAAGAACACCTATGGGAAGAAGGTGTGATCTGGAGGAGGATCCAGCAAAGGAGTCATTAAGAAAGAGCAGTGAGCTAGGTAGGAGAACCAGAGGAGAGTGATGTCTTGAAAATCTAAAGAGAAAAGAGTATCAAGGAGGAGAAAGTGATCAAATGTCAAAGGCTGCAGAGAGGTCAACGAGAATGAGGGCTGGGAAAAGGCCATTGGATTTGTCAACAAAGAGGTAATCAGTAACTCAAGGTAATATGTAATTAATTAAATTAAAGAAGAAGTGAGGAAAGGAAGAGAGAGAGAGAAAGAAGGAAAGGAGGGAGGGAGGAAGGAAGGAAGAAAGAAAGAATTCGTTTCCATAAAATTTTAGAGCTCAAAGGAAACCTAGTGATAATCCAGTCCAAATTCCCTCCTGGTATAGGAAACTCCTCCACAATATTTCTAAGTAGAAGCAGTAATCTGGCAAAATATTTAAACATTCTGCTACGTATATCACAAGCTGATTCCATTGTTGGACAACTGGTTCCAAGGGAGTTGGCTTTATATTGATTCTAACTTCCACCCATTTATTTTAATCCGGCTCCTCAGAAGGTACACAGATCAAGCCCAATGCCTCTTCCATGTAACATCTTTTATATATTTGAAAACACATCCCCTCCAGCTCCGCCAGTCTTCTTTCCTGTGGAACAAATACTCTCCCCTTCTTTCAACTGTTCTTCATTTGGTGTCCTTTCATATCTTCTCTTTATTCTGCTCTGTCTCCTACAGTTTGTCAAAATTACTGTTAGAATATGATGCTCCGAACTGAACATAATACTCCAGTTGTGGTTGTAGTAGAATAGAATATAATGAGGCCTCTCTTATTTGTATATTATACTTCTGTTAATGCAGTCCAAATTAAGTTCTCACATATCATTAATAGGTTTTTGCCTAGGATTTTTCCAGGGATTGAGATCAAGTTCACAGGTCTATAGTTTCTGTAATTCATACTTTTTCCTCTTTTTGGAAATCAGAATATTATTTTTCCTTTCTCCAAAAGATCTTTGCAAACTCTCTGCTCTGAGACAGAACAGAAGTAAACCTCAGCCCAGCTCAAATGAGTTTATTAAAAATTATAATTAGTCACATCTGAATGAATGAAGTTCTGCTATACTCCTTTTGTTTTCTTTCCCGACATTTCCCACTATCATTTGGAGAAATATTGCATTATGGAAGGTAAACCATTTCTAATTTAGTACAGTCTCTGAAATAGCCTTTAGTAAGAGCCTTCAGAAGAAATTAAGCAGAATGTCACTGCAGTAAATTATTAACTGTATTTCTATTTCCCTTGAAAACTTCTCAGTGTTTTAAGATCCTTCCAGGATAATAAAACTGAGCTGAGTAGATGGAACTTATATTTAGCAGTAGCAGAATATGAACTTACATTGCTATTCAGGGATAACACCTACAGTATATCTAGTTCAAAGCCATTGCTAGTCCACTGCATACTGGGTGATTTCTTATGTGAAATTATTAAATCCATTAAGTGTGTATGGAAACTTAAAGGGAGTAAATATAGTTTTTTTTTCTCTCTCTAGTCAAGGGCAGTTAAGTAGAACAACAATACATAAATAGTAACCTGGATTTCCCTTCCTAGCTGAACCACTTTTTGTGAGAGCAAGGACAATTCTGGTGTTTTCCCCACCTAGAAAACGATAATTTTATGTCTTCTCTTGACCACTTCAGGGAAAATAAATAAATAAATCAGATATGGAGTGTAGCTTGATGTCTTTGAAAAGGAGGTATTATATAATGGCTATCATCATTATTTAAAAAGAGATGTTATATAAACAATTGAATAATTGAGGTAAATACAAAGGATATTAAAATACTCCAGAAAAGCAAAGCAAAAAAAAAAGTTCCAGAGGCACAGTTAGCCTTTAAAGATGTAAGTATAGCATTTTTTATGTTGGAATCTATGCTCTGAAGTAAAAGCTGAAAGACTGGGGAACTCCATCCAATGATCTTTCTCATTTCTGACTATTTGACACAGAATAGTTGGCAAGTGGTATGTACTCGTACGTAGTATCTTATCTCTTTTTTTCTAGTGTGACTGAGTCACATGGATTTATTAGCAGGAACAGGGGTTTATGATGGCAATTCACAACCAGATCATTGCTGCTAGAAATTACAGAAGGGTCTTTAAGGAGCCTGGGGTTAATTGATCAATGTAGATTATGAAAGGCAATGGTGGAAATTGTGCAGCATATCACTCAGGCTGTAACATTTAGCACCTACCAAATACCTAACAAGGCCTAACCTGGTGGGTAGAATTATACATCAGAAGCTTAATGTCTTTTATTAATTGACAGATGACAAATCCCTAGACTCCAAATATAGACCTCAAAGTTTTCTGGAGAACTCAACAAATGAAATGTATTGAAAAGGGACTTTTATTATAGACTGATCTATTTATTCACAACTGCCAGGATATAACATTTATCTATTAAAAATCAGAAAAAATTTTAAATATATGTCACCATACCTTAAATCCATATTCCAAGCAATGTGGGGGGGGGCAACTTTTCAAACAGAATATGTCCCAAAAATCTTTGCGCAGTTTGAAGCTTTAACAATTTGAGAAATGTGCTGGTACAAACTTTAAAAATCATTTAAAATTTAATTATTTAAATTTGTTGCTTATTTTTATGAATTTTGAATAGCAAATTTAAATTTTGATTTTAACAAGATGGGCCACCCTGTAATTATACATTGTGTACAGTTTCTGGATGACACTTTCTCTGACAGGTGGATTAGAAGAGGAGGTCTTCTCACTTGGTCACTTCCATTTCCTTTTCTTCGGACCCCCATCTTTAAATATGAATGACTAACAATTGCCTAGGGTATTATTTACAAAAACATGCAAATTATACGTACTTTAAGGGTGCATTTATGAATGCACCTTAAAAATTAAAACAACAAAATTTTGATCACTTAAAAAAATCTATCAATCTCTACCAATTTTTTTTCTTGTGGGGCTGCAGCAAAACTATTATACGTGCCTCAAATCTGGTCCTCTGAATGATCTTAAGGGTAGGATTACAGATCTCATCCTTTCCATCACCAAATAGCAGGTTATGAAAGTTTTCACGAAGTTCAAAAATCTACTAGAACGACACGTAGCTCAACATGTCGGTTATGTTGAAAGTGAATAAGATTCATGTAAATATGCTAAAATGTAAATAATCACCGTTCACATGTCTAAATGTCATAAGTTTGTAGCATGTATACTTCTGAAGTTATTAAAGCTTAAAAATACACTGATTTTGGGATGCCTTAGATAGAGATCTTGTAGAGAAGATCAAAATCATGTGGGTACAGGATTGGCCATTCAGGAAACACTAAGCACCTACAATGTGTCAAGGCACTGTGTTAAGTGCTGGGGTTACAAAGAACAGAAGAAGACATCCTCTGCCCTTAAGGAGCTCACAGTAGAGTGAAGGGGATAATATGCAAATAATTGTGTACAAATAAGATACATAAATAATATATGTACATATACATTATATATATATTATCAGTTGAGTATTATTCCTTTTCTCTCATCTGCTGCAAAACATGCACTGAAGATGTTTTCAGTGAGTCTGCCGAGGAGATGCTTATATTCTCATACTTGTATTCAACTATGAAATCCATTCTTGTATCTACCTTTACGATTATCCACTGAGCGTTATGTTCTAGGATATATAATCACACATGTCATATAAAATTATATCATCTAAGCTATTTTAATATTATTTATCATATATGTGATATATTTATTTTACACACATATACATACATACAAACATTCATACATATATATATATTTATGTGCATTAGTAGGATAGCAGCTTGTTCCAACAGCATTTCTATTTGAATCCTATAAAAAAACTGAGCCTGGAATAAAAGTAACAACCATCATAATTTCATCCACCGATTGTTTACCAAATACTAAACATAAAGCAATGATAGCAGGATATCGGTCTGTCCCGGAACTGTTTCTACGTGACCTCCGTTGAACATAAAGATAAGAAGGAGGTTGCAACAATACCAATAACTGACATTTATTTGGCACTTCAGGGCTCTTACAATTCTTACAATTCTAACATATATTATGTATATAATATACAATATAGTAACATAATATATATATATAATTATAATACACATTATCTCACTGGAACCTTATAATAACTATATCAGGACCTATGGGAATCACAGTGCCTAGTTTACAGATGAGGAAAATAAAGTTCAGAGGAGGATTGTCCAGGTATAGAACCAGTATGTTAGAAGCAGGATTTGAGCCCAGTCCTTTGTGATTCTAAGCCAAGCACTCTCTCAACTCCCTAAGTGATAGTAGTTCACATATATGCATATAGTAGCTTTAAGTTTGCAAATTATTAATGCCTTTCCATACACTATAAAGTACATTCCACACATTATCTTATTTGATCCTTACCATGCATGCCCTGTGAAGTAGGTATTAATATTATCCCGTTTTCTAGATAAGAAAACTGAGGCCTCCTTGTAGTTAAGTGACTTGCCTGGGTTCACACAGATAATAACACCCTGGAGGATAAGGGAAAGAGGCTTAGGAATGTTACACCTCTAAATCAGTCTACTGATAAGAGATTTTTATGGACTAATAATTCCATGCTCTGTCTAAACACCAAGTCTTCTAAGTGCTTATGCAGCCATTAGGCTTATTAATCCTCCCATTTTCCTGTGAGCCTCTCAGTGAACACGAATTAACCCCACATTTACTGGGCCTCTGAGGTGATATGCTTTGACCAAATGGCACACCAATCAACATTGGCTACTTCAACAAGAGAAACCCTTCTCTCCTATACTTTTATGTTCATTCCGCATGTAAAAGGAATGAATGAGCCCTGAAATCCAAATCCCTTTTGCGTTGGTAACTGAAAGCTTGAGAGACTCTCCATTTGTTAGAGTTCCAGATCGGTCAGATTAGTGATAACAGTTACCCTGAGTTGTTCCAAGTGGTATTTTCTTCAGCTCTCAGCCTCTCAGCTTTGTGGGGGGTAGGAGGGGATATGAATGACAGTGTCAGGGTCAAAAAGGCACCCCGGTTCCAGTACGTCAGACAAGAAGGACACAAACAAAGCTTCCACTGACGCATGAAGAAACCTATTATTGGGCCATTTGTATGTTTTCTCTAAAGTGCCAACCCTTGGCAGTGATGTCACAGTAACTATATGTTACAATGCACTACAAAAAGCTCACACAGAAAAATACTGTTGAAACCCAGTCTCCTTCCTGTTATGGAGAAAGGTCAAGCTCATGTTGCTCTTGCTGACATGGCAAGATTACTAATCTCTGCACTTTGCAGTCACCCTTTAGGAAATGGAACGGGCGCATTAGACAGTTGTTTCAGGGTTCCCGGTGGCTGGAGCTGTAAATTAGCCAGGGCCCACATATGCACAAACAAAAATCCCAGTTTAGATTTTCTTGCCTAAAGTACCATAATGATAGCCCTAAGACCTGCTATTACTTCTGAAATTACAGTCAAATGGCTATGATTTGGCAGATACCACAGGAAAGGACGCTTTTGTTGTTTCATTTTGGCGAGATCACTCTGCACTGTTGGGATGCTAAAGAGCGCCATGGTACAAGACATGAAAAGGATGAGAAGGGGGGTGGTTATTGGAAGTGTTTTAATAGCTGCTAAGTGGGTGGGAAAGATTGAAACCTACTGTGTCTCCTGGGAGGGAGGTGGAGGAGTACTTAGAGATATATAGATATCTTATCATGGGTTCAGGGGTGGTGTGCTGATTCTTCCATTGATCCTAGCCAGCCTACCCTTTAAGAAATCTTATAAATCAAGAATATTATAGTATCATAGGGATGGAAGGAATTAAAGATTTCTTTACAGTCTTAAGACAGGACCACCATTTTACACTGATGAAAAAAGCTATAGCCTATTTTAAACAGCAACAAGAAGCTATCAACTTTATTTAATAAGGACTGGTTCTGGGATTTCATTAATACAAGAAACTTCCTCTACCAAAGTGAGTTGGCACCTTCTCTACAACATATAGTCTTACACAGTTACCTGGGATTCTGAGAGATTAAGTGAACTGTCCAGGGTCACACAACCACTAAATAGTAGAGAAAGGACTTGAACCTGTGTCTTCCTGCTGCCAAGGCCAACACTTACCTATGATGCCAAGCTATCTCTTGTTTACACTAAGAAAGTATTTCAACAGGAAATATTTTAAATCCATTTTTTGCACATATATCATGTATATACTTCTTTTCTACAGTAACCCAAATACCCTACATTTTTTTTCCTTGCCCTTTTTGAAAACTTCAATTTCTAATGCATGTGCTTTCTTAACAAGCAACTAATAGTCTTTTACACTTCTATGGGCTTGCCCATTCTTACAATTGCAAAGCTCTTTTATGCCTTAGGATTCTAGTATATCTCAAATAATATCACTAATTTAACCTATGAAAAGATGCTCCGTATCAGCTTCGTAGGCACAACGTTATATCATGTTATAAATCAGCTGAACAATGTGGTATAGTACAAAGAGTACTCAATTTGGAGCTGGATAATATAAATTTCAATCCTAGTTTTGCTATTTGACCTTGGAAAAGTCACTTCATCTCTTTAGGCTTCAGTTTCCTCGTTTGTAAAGTGAAGGGTATTGGATTAGGTGATCATTAAAGTCTTTCAATCCTTTTGAAATCTTGATTTCCTAAGTAGAATTCCTAGACTTTACTGTCATTTGGTTTAATGTAATAGCAGTGATATTTGGAGGGGGGAGTGGTGGTATCAGTCAAGTAGGATTTTATATGGTATGTGTTTGTAGTTAATTATTTTGTGTTTTTCTTTTTTTTTTCCTCTGGAAGAAAATCTTGCATGACCTTTGCATATATTTGTTTTCTGGTCTATTTTTTTCCTGGAACTTTATCTGTCCATGTACTAACAAAGTGTTTAGCTGAAAAATGATTTATTACTGTGTATTCCTGTATCATGCTAGTCATTGTTGTAACTTAAACATTCACTTACCCTAAACATTGCTTTTTTGAACAGAAGGGAGGTTGAGAGACATAGTCCAGTACTTCCTATTGTCATGCCTTGAACACATAATATTGGACCCTTATTTGAAAGTTTTGCACAACATCCAGATTCATAGCTAACCTGAAAAACCTTTTGTACTCTGTCCTGGTCAGACCAAATCCAGACTATCATGTTCAAGCCTGGGTCCCATATTCTAGGGAGGACAATGAAAAGCCAGAGACTAAAGAATCAACCATAAAATCAATTGAAACAACTAATAAATTTAGCAAAGTTGCAGGATATTAAGTAAACATACATAAATCACCAGCATTCCTGTCTATTACCTACAAAACTCAGCAGAAAGAGCTAGAAAAAGAAATCCCATTCAAAATAACTACGGAAGGTAGAAAACATTTGGGAATATATCTACTAAGACACACCCAGGAACCATATGAATGTAGCTTTTAAAAAGCCTTTGCAGAAATAAAAAACAGAACTAAATAACTGGAGAAATAATTGCTCATAGATAGATTCAGCCAAAATAGTAAGAAAAAAAATGAAATATTACACAAATTGACTTATTTTGTGCTAACCCAATCAAACTACCAAAGGATTATCTTATACAGCTAGAAAAAGTAATAATGATGTTCATAGGGAGGAACAAAAGGTCAAGAATAAAAATGAAAAAAAAAAGTGGGAAGGGGGATCTATCAGTACCAGATTTTAAACCATACTGTAGGGCAATAATCATTAAAATGATGGATGCTGTTTTTTTTAAATAGAGATAATGAAAACAAACACACACACATATATATATATGTATATATACATACACACATACATATATATATATATACACACACATATATAGTGTTTTTTTATTTTTAAGCTGGACGGCAACAAGTGGATGGTGACTAGGATGGTGAAGGTCTTTGAAATCAAACCATACAAGAATTTCTTGAGAATGTTTAACCAATATAAAAGAAAATTTGGATTTTGAAGGTGGGATGGGGACACATGATCTTCCAATACCTGAAGACTTTGTTATGGAAAAATGATAATTAATTGTTTGTCCCCATTAGGCAGAACTAAGAATGGTTAGTGGAAATTTCAGAGGTAAATTTATGTAAAAATCAGCCTAATAATTAGAGCTATCCAAAAGTTACCTGGCAGGTAGCAGATTCTTTTTTACTTCCATCAGAAACTTGAAGGTTGTAGGGGGATTCTTGGTCAGATGTTGGTTGAACCATATATACCCTGCGCAAATGAAAATGACCTTAACAACTCCCTCTAGGAGTCCAGGAGTAAGAAGGGCAAAAGAGGAGAGAAAAGGGTAAAGTCCTTAGTTAAAAAAAAATAAACAAAAGAAATATTACTCATAGAAGAAAGAATTTTCTTAGTATTTATTTTGTTATTTCTGAAATACACAAAATTTCCTTCTAATTCTTAGGACAAAATTTTCGTGTATCATTTCATCAATGGCTAAAAATTATGGGAAGGCATATTGTGGTTCAATATAAGAAAGAACTCTCCAATATTTAAAGGCCTGCCTCAAATGGAATGGGCTATCTTGTAAGGTAGTGACTTTCCTGTCACTCGAAGTACTCATACAGAGCTTGGATGTTCATTCATCAGAGCTATTGTAGGGAGGATTCATGTTTCAGAAGGAGGTTGGACCAAATTGCTCTAGTAGTCCATTCTGACTCGAAAACTCTCAATTACTATGACTATTAATTTGTCTCATAGTCATCTTTATTGACCTGACTACTTCATGTATATGAAGTGATTAAAGTTTCTGGGATCGTTACTACAGTAGGTGAAGAAGGTCGTAGACACAGAACAAGAAAAGTAACACTAGAATGTCATTAATATATTAGCTCAGCCATAGATTAGAAACACAGAGCATATTTGGCTAAGAGGTAATGCTGTTGTTGTTCAGTCATTTTTTTCAGTTCTTTCCAACTCTTCATGACCCCATTTGGGGTTTTCTTGGCAAAGATACCGGAGTGGTTTGTCATTTCCTTCTCCAGTTCATTTTACAGATGAGGAACGTGGGGAAGAGTTAAGTGACTTGCCTAAGTCACAAAGTGTCTGAGGGAGAAACCGAATGCAGGAAGAGGAGTCTTCCTGACTCCAGGCCTGCACTCTATCCACCGTGCCATCTAGCTGTCCTAAGAGGTAATACAGAGGCATAAAGAGGCACAAAGGGTATTAGGTTCATAGCTGGTGGGATTTTTTAGTTTGATTGCTGGTTTGTTTGTTTTTTAAGGAGAAAACCATAATGGTACACTGGTTCACTTTTTTTTGTGGAACTATGAATTAGCCCAATCATTTGGAAAACATTTTGGAAAAAAAGTATTTTTAAAAAGTAACTAAAATGTCCATATCCTTTGACCAAGAGATTTCACTGGAGCTCAAGGAGATCAAGGAAAGAAGGAAAGGGCCCATTCACAACCCAAGTATTCATAGAAGCAGTTTTTGTGGTAACAAAGAACTACAAACTAAATAAATGCCCATTTGTTGGGGTATGTCTAAACAAAATGTGTTACATGGACGTAATGGATATTACTATACCATTAGAAATGATGAATAGGTAGAATTCTGAGAAGCATACATAGGAAGACATATGTCCTGATGCAGAGTGAAGTTAACAGAACCAGGAAAACAACATATACAACTACTATGATAATGTAAACAGAAACACTAAAGAAATCAAGACAGTGCTTTTTAACTCTGATGACCACAACGTTCCTAGAGAAGAAGTGAGAAAATGAAACCCTTCTTTCTAGAGATGGGACTATACATTGTCAGACTTCACTCATACATTGGTTAATTTTGCTAAATTGCTTTTATCACTTTTAATTTTTTTTCTTAAGAGGTGATCATTGGAGGGCAGAGGGCTATATTCTTGTATTCTGCATTGAAAGTGATGTCCAAAACAAAAGAAGAGAAGCAACAAGAAATTGTTGGGGGTGGGATTTTGGAGCAATGTTTGCAATCTTCTCACAAATCATTTCAACTCTTTGGATGTCAGTTTCCACATCTATAAAATGAGGGGTTTGGACTAAATGGTCACTAAGTTTCCTTCCAGCTCTAAATCCATATTGCCATGTTCCAAAGGAGGGAAAAAGAAGGGAAGCAGAAAGTAATAAGCATTTATATAGAACCTGCACTGTGCTAGGGAATGCCCAGGAGTCTGCTTCCAGCTTTTAAACATTCAGCCCAAAACAGCTTGTGCTACCTGCTGGAGTACTTCTGTCTGGACTTCCACAGCTCAGGGTTTCAATGGCTGTGCAGTCTATAAAGGGCATGCTAGTAGAGGAAATAGTAAGGAGACACTCCAAGAAACCTTTTGCCTTCCTCCAACTGTGTTTTTCATCATTCTCTTGGTTTTGCAACACTTGAAGATGGTAAATGGGTTCTTGTCCCCTCATGAAATGTCACAAAGTCTCCATGCCGTTCCAAGATGTTTGAGCAAATGGGGTAACATTACAGGAGCTATGTGGAGGAAGCACTGGGTGGTTTTCCCCTCTCTGTCCAAAGTCTCTCAGGGTAAAGTAATAAAACAATTATGACAATAGGAGAAGGAAATGGGGTAGAAATCATGTGACCAAATGACTTATGGAGAAACATGTTTTCCTGATGTTCCCATTCATTTATCTCTACCGTATAATGTATTTCTCTTGTTTTACTGGGTAATTAAACCTTCAACACTCCAGAGATCATAAGAAGTCTGAGTCCCATTGTGGGAAGATGTCTGATTTGGATTCTCCTGTTGGTCTCTTTCAAAGGGTTGGCTTTTGGTAACGTCAGACAAGGTCTCTGAGGAGAGTCCCTACTTGGTGCAAGTTAAGCACTGTCACATGTCTTGGCAGGGTTTGCTGAATTTTTAGGTCAACTTCTACAGCTGTTTCCCTCCCCTTCCCTCCTCCACCCTCCACCCCCTAAATTTTGTTTTAAACTTTTAGCCTTGTCTCCTGCTTTAATAGAGTAGGATCATTTTTCAGAGGTAAAGCTAGTCATTTCTTTCAAGTTACATTCTTACAGAAGAAGAAGAAAATCCACATCAAAGCCCATATGGCAGAGCCTGCAGGTTTTTTGCATGTGTCTCCTCCAGGGTAACAGTAGTCTGATAGAAATTCTAGGGATGAATTACCTAAAAGTTACACTTTCTCTTCTGACCTTTTGTATTTAAAGCCAGCTCATGTGTCATGTGTCTTTAATCTGGAACGCTCAGTACACTCTGTAATTTGCATCTATTTGTTTTTTTGGATCCAAGAAGGGTAGGATGCAAGCATTTTCTCCTTTGAAACATTTTATTTGGAGGAGATAGTGTAAGTGTGTGGGGTGAGGAGGGTGGAGAATGATACTGAAACTCTCTTTTAGAGTCTTAGATTTGCATCTTTTTTTTTTTTGATTAGCAAAAAGAAGTTCTGAAATTCTTCCTGGAAAAGTACCTGGATATGTCTCCAACTTACCCAACCGTAGCAAGCTTGTGCTGTAACTGGAAATCTCGTGGAAACTGACTCTCTTTCAAAAATATGCTTGTTTCCAGCAGTTCAGAGGTGGCCAGAAATAGAAAACACCATTTGAAAGGCTAGAAAGAAATGTTTGTGCTTCAAGGGAAAAAATATTAGAGATGAATTCTGATTTATGATGGCAGTCACTAAATTGAATAAGGGATGAAAATTCAAGTCAGGATTTATATAATCAATCTATCTATAATTGGCTGAGTTTTCAAGGGATAATATATTTGCCTAAAGATGGATCTTGTGTATGCTAAAGAGAATAATAGGGTGCTGTTACCTTTGTCATGTCAAGTGTTTTTGTTGTTCATGAAAAAGGAGGAGACTTTAAATTTGTAGTTACTGTGTCATTTTGTGAGAAATCCAAATGGTGCCTTTCACCCCTGTTGGTGATAGGATCATAGATCTGGAGGTGAAAAGGGCTTTCTGTCTTCTGGTCCAACTTCATCATTTTACACATGAGGAAACTGCAGTCCATAGTAAATCCCAGTCATTTAATGTGAAGCCCAGGTCTTCGGATGCCACAGCCAGTGTTCTTTCCACCCTACTGTACTGCCTCAAACCCTTTCGGGAAGGGATAACCAAGGGGGAAAACTAACTGTTGCAGAATATTATGTCAGAAAGAGATGAGTTCTTTTATCAGAGAGGAAACATAATATAGTAGAAAAAGAGCACTAGCAAGGGATGGGGTAGGACTCTGTTTCTATGAACGCACCATTACCTCCTCTGGACCTCAGTTTCCTCATCTTGTAAAACGGGTCTGTTGAACTAGATGGTCTCTGTGTTTCTTTCCAGTTCTAATATTCTATGACTAGATACTTTGTAGAACATTTTTTTAAACTAGTTTGTACATTTATATAGAGGGTCTTCTGTTACCTCCAAGATCAGATAAAAAATACCTTTGTTTGGCTTTCAAAAGACCTTTATAAACTGGCTGCTGTTATCTTTCCAGTCATCTTATAATTTACTCATTCCCACCCACTGTGATCCAATGACTCTGACCTCTCTGCTATGCCTTGTACCCTGCACCCCATCTTCCAACTCTGAAGGTTTTTACTGGTCGTTTCCCATATCTGGAATTCTCTGGCTTCCAAGTTCTACTCCCTGTCTTCCCTGGAAATGTTGAAGAGTCTGCAAAAATCTCACTATGTAAAAGAAGCTTTTCTCAATCCTCCTTAATGCTAATGCTTTCCCTCTGTTGGTTAGATCCAATTTATGTAACCAATTATATATTCATTTTATGTGTATATCTTGTTGGAATATAGTTGTTTGCAAGTTATCTCCCCATTAGACTGTGAAATCTATGGAAGCAGAGACTTATTTGCCCTTCTTTGGGTCTTCAAAATTTAGCACATTGCTTGGCACATAGTAGGAACTTAATACATGCTTATTGACTGACTGAAATATTATCATATATTTGGTTAAGACCACCTACACATCTGCGTACATGTGCACATGCATATGCACATATACTCATGGTATATGATTGTTGTTAAGTCATTCACTCATGTCTAACACTTCATGACCCCATGGACAATGGCAATATTGTCCACGAGGTTTTCTTGGTAAAAATACTAGAGTGGTCTGCAGATTCCTTCTGTAGTGAATTAAGACAGATAGAGGTAAAGTGACTTTCCTAGGGTCCCACATCTGTAAGTGTCTGAGGCCAGATTTGAACTTAGATCTTCTTGACTCCAGGCCCAGCACTCTATTCACTGAGTCACCTAGCTACTTCCTCACAATATATACATGTACATATAAAGACATGGATGCATATGTGCATATATATCCATATGTGCATACATATACAGATATTGATATATACAAACATACACACCAAATAGGTCCAGACTATCTATGTACTTATATCTATATATCCATTTATCTTTAATATTCATAATTCTAATTTCCTTTCTGTAACATTCTGTAATCCAGATAACATTTAAAGAACTTTTAAAGCTAAGAGAGCAGAGTTCATACAAATAAGTATCCATAATCAGTATATTACAGATTACATTTATAGAAAGAGCCAATCTCTAGGGCATACTTTGAAAAAAAAAGTTGCAAGGATTACAATTTAAGCCATCTTAAAAGGAAAGAGAAGTCTCAAAAAGAAAAAAAAAATACTTAAGCACCAGATATAAACTTTCCCTACCCTCATGAAGCTTCCTTATCTTTTGTTGTTTCTTCAACTATAGTGACTGCATGGCTGGTTGGTCTTACACATTTTTAGACTATGTATAGAGTTGCTTCCTCTAGATTGTGATTTAAGCCTTCAACCCTATACATATAGCTTCTTCTTCCTTGCTAAGGTATTTGAAATTCCAGTATCAATCATCTATTATTGTTTTTGGTCCTCAGGGGTCCTATGTTAAAATGTGTATACTCCAAGATCAGGTAGCATATTAATTTGGTTATTAGGTACTCCTAGTAAAAAGAGCACTGGACTTGGGTCAGAAATCTTGGTTAAGAGTTCCAATTCTTAGCACTTATTGGCTCATTGACCATAGATAAATTATTTATGCTCTCTGAGACAACCTATCGTCATTTAAAAAAATGGGGATAATAATACAACTTGCTTCTTTGGGTTTTAAAAATGAATAATTATAGCATTTGTTTTGTGGTATGTGTGATTGTCCCCATTTTGCAGATGAGAAAACTGAGGATTGAGAGGATTCAGTGACTTACCCAAGGTCATTTGACTTGTAATTGGCAGGATCAACACTGGAATGTAAGTCTTCTGACTCCAAGTCCTTCCACTGAAACATGAAAAAAATGATTTGTAAATTTTAAAGTACCATGTAAATATATTATTTTAAGGTCATAGTTCTGGAGTTGAAAGGTCTCTTAGAGATCATTTGGTCTATCTCATGTTTTAGGTTAGGAAGTTGTAGCCTTGAGTGTTGAAGTGAATTGCCCAGATCATGCGGATAAGTAGCAAAGTCAGAATTTGAGCTCAGGGTTTCCTAATTCAAATCTAAAACTGTTCCCCTGACACCATCCTGCATATAAAATTATCATTGTTTTATTAATATGATGATGATAATAATAGTCATAGTGATGATAAGTATTAAAGACAAATGGGTGGTAAAGGTAGAGAGAGTGCTGGGCCTATAATCAGGAAGACCTGAATTCAAATCCAGTCTCAGATAAACTAATTAGCTGTGTGACCCCAGGCAAATCACTTAATCTCTTCGTCTCAGGCTTCTCTACTGTAAAATCCTGAAAATGATAGCATCTGCCTCCTGGGGTTGTTGTGAAGATCAAATGACATAATTATAAAGCACTTAGAATAGTTCCTGGAACATAGTGGGCTCTACGTAAGTGGTCGTAGCAATAGATGGCACACTAAACAGCAATGAACAACAGTAGTAGAAGTAGTAGTAGTAGTAGTAGTAGTAGTAGTAGTAGTAGTAGCGGTAGTAACAGTAGTAGTAGTGGTAGTAGTAGCACTGATAGTAATAGAGGTAGTTGTTACTGTTCAGATACCTTCCAGACGATAGTTTGCTCTGAATATTGTTGTCGAGTCATTTTAGTCCAACTCTTTGAGAACCCATTTGGGGTTTTCTTGGCAAAGATTAACTAGAGTGCTTTTCTATTTCCTTCTCCAGCTTATTTTATAGATGAGGAACTAAAGTAAACAGGGTTCAGTGACTTGCCCAGGGTGACACATCTAGTAAGTATCTGAGGCTGGATTTGAACTCATGAAAATGAGTCTTCCTGACTCCAAGCCCAGTCGTCTATCCCACTGCACCACCCAGCTGTGCCAACTAGAGTGTTCTGGGTACTTGCTAGTAAAGATGTATAGTCTGGAGACTAGGCTAGGTAGGACTCTCTAAGGCACGGTAAAGGGAAACCAAGGATGATGGCACTATGTAAGAAGAGAAGGGTATGGAAGGTAAGGATTGGAGGGTGCCCAAAATTATTTTTGCCTTCTTCCTATTTCTTCTTAGGAGCAATCTTACTTGGCAGACAGCATAAGTAAGGTAAAGAGTACTTTAAGAACAAAATGTTATCTTATAAATTCTCAATCGAGTTGATACCCACTTTATATATAGTACCAGCTAAGTGCTCCAGTGGATAAAATGGTGGATTGGGATTCAGGATGTCCTGAGTTCAAAGCCTCCCTCAGACACTTTAATGGCTATTTAACCTTAGTCAAGTCACTAAATTTATCTCTGTCTCAGTATAGACACTATCCATTATTATTACAACTACAAAGTGTTTTTTCCCTAATCATTGAAGTGATATTACCTAATAAATAAAAGTTTCTTTCAAGTTATCAATCCAAAGAATGATGTCTATAGACGTTAAGAAGTAGAATTCACACAGGGATCCTAAGGTATCAATACCTGGCAAACGGAGAGGAACCAAGATGGTGGGTGGGACTGGAAGAGGGTCTCTTCTCTGAAAACTGTTCAAAAATTTGGGACTGGGACTGTATCTGGTGATCACTTGATTAACTATATTGATGACATCAAGGGTTTGTTGCCATTAGACAACTGGTTTAACTGAATTTCTTCCCTGAATCAATTGATTATTGGAACTGATGAGGTAGGCTGTTGTCCAGATACCATTAATTTCACTAGGGAAGGGAGCTGTGATAGTGAAGAAAAGCTTTTAGGAGATACTACTGTGGTTATTGAAAACTGAGCCAGTCTATACCTTGCTAAAAATATCATATGTCTAGAATTTTTCATAAAACTCTGGGACTGTCTAGTCTGCCCATATTTCATATTTTGTCTTGTTATTTTCAGCCACGGTGGTTCCTCTTTAGCTAAAATAAGCTCTTAAAGGCAATTTTCAAATGACTGGAATGGCCTCATGAAAATATTTTCATGTCTTTCTAGATCCTTTTCAAGGGAATGAAAATGCAATGGAATAGAAGGATAAGGGAATGACCACATTCGACTTGGAGCCTAGGTAAAGCCAAATGCTCTGACACTCTGTGTCCCTAAGCTGCTTTCTTTGGTAGAAGGGGCTGCGCATAGCTCTGCGTTCAAGACACTCAGCTTCCCTCATCCTGCCAACTGAGTGATTGGGGTCACTGCTGTGGAACACTTCAAAATACTCATCTGGCTCAGTTGAAATATCCTCTTAGCCACTCGGTGATTCCTTCAGGTCAGGGTTGAGGTATATTTGACAGCACTGTTACTGACCAGAGAATTAACAGACCCCAAAAGATGTAATTGCTAGCAATATGAGGGGCTGCAGGAGACAGCGATGATTTTTTTTATCCCATTTCAAAAATGGCTATACCTTTCCAGCCTTGACAGGGAAAGTAGATCTTCTTGAAATGGTTTAACCGGCCCCTTTGTCTGGGTGACTATGAACACTTGAAGCCAAAAGCTGCCCTGATCCCTATAGCTATTTCCGTTAACTCCTTGAAAGCCAAATAATGTGCTCGCTTAGCTGCTGAGCTGCTTTAATGAGGTGCCATTGATTTTAATGGAGCAAAAAGATGGATGATTTACACCAGATGTCCAGAAGGGCCATGCGGGGATTGCTTTGCTGGACACACAGTACATCATGTTGCTCGTTGAATTCTTAAGGGGTTAACTTGACCTTTCCCTTTAACACAGCACTAAAAATAATGTAATTTCCATTCTCAGTGTCTCTTTTATTTATATGGTAAAGCTTCATGACAAACTCACCAGGCTGCTCATTTACTTCTCTGCCATCCATAAACCCTAGAGGGGGACCCTTAAAGCAAAGAGAACAGGGGCTGGTGGGATGCCTCCCTCCAGCTGGGTGGTGGGATTGTTTTATTATTAACACTCCCTAACTTGAAAGCTTTGAATATTTCCTGAATAAAGGTGTTTATTTTCTGGGGTTTGTTGGCCAATGATGAGAGCCTTATGTCTAAAACATCACTTTCAACGTGGTAAGTAGGAAAATCAATTCTCGACCCTTGGATCATACACACACACACACACACACACACACACACACAATATTAATAAGTATGTGTACTTATATATAATGTAATATATGCTATATTAAATAAGATAGATAGGTAGGTAGGTAGATAGAAAGAAGAAAGAAGAAAAAAAGCAGATCTCTTCTCTTAATGAAACCTGAGGTCTAGAAAGAGAATTTTGAGTTGTCCTCACATTCACTCTATGTGATTTTTCACTTTCATTGTTTTCACCATTTTTGTGAAATATCTAAAGCCATTTGCAAGTAATTGACTAGACAGAAATCATTGTTTCTGAAATACAAGTCTTTGCTTGGTCTTTCTATGGTTTCAGTAAGACCTTTTATTACAAAGAATCTAACTGGTTCCAGCTGAGAAGAACCCCCCCACAATTCTGGAAATTGAGGCATTTGGGCATGACAGTTGATAGAGAGGGAGGGTATAGATTATAGAAATTCTCTTAGTGATATTTTTTAGTTTTTTTTCTTCTCTTTTTTTTACTATGAACTTAATAAACATGAATAAATATGAACATTTCACTATATGAAAAAGAGGACTGTACATAAAACATTGAACTTCAGCTCTGTAGAACTTTTTTTTTTACAGTGTATATTAAATTTTAAATGGTAGTAGTTCTTAGAGATCTTAAAGGGCTATTGACTTTCAATATAAATTACAGTCAGTTAATCATCTGCATAAAAAATATTGCTTTAGCTGCTCATCCTCCCCTGTCACTACTTCAAAAAAGATTCCTTGTTTCCCCTAAGATGGCATTTGATGTTGTAGATTATACTTGGTTGGAGTCAGGAAGGCTTAGGTTTGAATCCCACAGTACCTGGACAGGCGTAATCCTCTCTTGCTCCATCACAATCTCTGGGGAGGAGAAGAAGATTAGATTTACAATTCAACTTAGTTCCTATGTTGTATAGTTCTACCAAGTTCTAAGTACAAAGTTCCCCTTGGGCTCCACAGGCACCTTGACTCCTCAGGGCTTCCCTGCTCTTTTGGCAATGACATCTATCCTGGAATCCTGACTCTAAGGTCACCAGTGTTGTTCATCCTTTCTTTTCAGTGATGACCAATGATACCACTGAATTGGATTTCAGTGAGGCAGAGTTTCACAAAGTCATCAGCCTCACTCTTCCTTCCAGTCATCAAAGTCCAGTGGCAAGACGACCAAGTCTAGATCCAGGGGCATGTCTGTACCTAAAACTTAAAAGGACAAATGAAACAGACCAGACCAAAATCTCAAGCCCATTACTTTGGGGCTGTAGAAGTTAAAGTGGAGGTGGGGAAGCTTAGTCCATGATGCCCGTGTTCTGAGTGAACAAGACCTTTGCCCTCACCCTGCCCCAGAAACTAGCTGGCTGTGACCCTGAGTAACTCACTTACTAAGTCACTTAGCTTCCCTGGGTCTCAGTTTTCTCATTTGTAAATAAGAGATAATAAAAGCACCTAGCACAGTAATGGGCACACAATAAATATTTTTTGAGGGTCAGCTTTTATTGTTACCTACCCAATTTCTTGACTTGGGGAGGAAAAGGTAAAATGTTGTTTTCAAGGATATAGTTGCCTAAAAGTTAAAAAAAATCAAACAACGTAATCTCCTGATTATTAGGTAAAAAGCTAAAGCATGAACTAGAATCAACCCCTGTTTAATTGTGTGCTCTGGAGCTGCCCTTTCCCTTCTGCCAGATCTTGTGATCTCATTCTCTTCCCATCATGCTTCTCTGTGGTCCTGTTTGTGTTCCCTGCCAACCTCCTTCTGCTAGCTGATGGCCTGACTTCCCCTCTAGCACTTGCTGCTTCTTTTCACCAGAAACATCCATCAGTGGGAGTGAAGGCCTGCTTGGTCCAAAGCTGGCAGTCATTTCCTCTCAAGCTGCTCTTGGATCTTCTTACAGAACAGTAACTCCCAGCTTTTTTGGGAGTTGTCCTCCTAGCTTTGTTTCCTTGTGATTTCATGATACCATTTTTGATTTTGCAATTGTCACTATTTTGCCTCCCAAAGTTGTTTTTTTAATAAAAATGGACTCAAATTTTGATTTATTGATGCAGCGTGATCAAGTAGGAGTGTTAGATTTAGGTAAATGACCTGGGTTAGCATCTTGGCTTTGCTGCCTACTACCTATATGCCCCTCAGCAAGTCATTTAGCCTTTCTGTGACTCAGCTTCTTCATGTGTAATAATAATAATAATGCCTTGCATTTTATAGTGCTTTAAGAATTACAAATTATTTTATATATGGTAACTCATTTGATCCCCTTAGTAACCCTCAGGAGTAGGTATAATTGTTTTGTCATTTTTCAGCGGTGTCCAACTCTTTGTGACCCCATTGGGGGTTTTCTTGGCAAAGATAATGGAGAGGTTTGCCATTTTCTTCTCCAGTTCATTTAATAGATGAGGAAACTGAAACAAACAGGGTTTGAGTGACATGCCAGGGTCACTGGATGAGTCCAGATGTCACTCATGGGGAGGTGCGGGGGGACTTTCAGTTTCCTTCTTGGACCTTCACTATTTCGTGGACTCCTAGGGATAAATCACTTATGATTACATTTGAAAAACTCTGATGATGTGTTGGGTTCCTGTTATCAACCCTAACTATTGTTTGGGGAAGAGATGCCTGTTTATTCTAAAAGTATTTCTCTAGTTTTTTTGACTAGTTTATCATGTATTCAAAGAATGTCTATCAATCTCGTGATCCTTTTTCTCAAGGAAGTATTGATCTTCATATAGATGCCTTAGGGTGTTAAACTGTGTTGCAATAATATTTTATGGATTTCGGATTAGATACCTTCTAAAGTATGTGGTTCATTTTGCTGTTCAGTCATTTTTTAGTTATGTCTAAATCTTTATGACACCATTTTGGGTTTTCTTGGCAAAAATACTGGTTTTTCTCCAGCTCATTTTACAGATGAGGAGACTGAGGCAAACAGGGTTAAGTGACATGTCAGAATCACGTAACCAGTAAGTCACACAGCTAGTAAGGTCAAACTTGAACTCACGAAGATGAGTCTTCCTGAGTCTAGGCCTAGCACTCTATCCACTGCACCACCTAGCTGCCCAAACTGAGGGAAACAGGGTTAAGTAATTTGCATAGAGTCACACAGCTAGTAAAGTGTCTGAGGCCAGATTTGAACTCAGGAAAATGAGGCTTCCTGTTTCCAGGCCTGGCACTCTATACACTGTGCCTAGTCGCCCCATGGTTCATTTTACATACATGAAAGTTTATATTTATATTGGTGTGCTTTTTTAATTGGTTTAATTTTTGTTTAATTTGGTTTAATTTTTTCATTTAATTGGTTTAAATAATGTTGCACGGTTTTGAATTTAGGATGCCAGAAAATAAATCTCATAAAATACCCAACCAAGGCATTGTGGTTTTCTGCATTCTGCATCTTGCCTAGAGAAAATTGTGGTACAGGTATCATCATCCATTGTTTCAATATGACTTTTTGATTCAAGCTCCAAGCTTCCAGTTACTGTCTTTCCTCATATGTTTAGATTTTTTGCTTGTGGAGTCCAAATGACATTTTTATATCACTAAATATTCCATGTGATAAAGAAGCTGTTTAATGTATTTTGAGGTTTACTCATATGCATGTCATCCATGCATTTCAAGTGTTGGTTCAACCCCCTAATTAATTTGGAAGCAATACTTAGTTCTCATAATAAGTAAGATTGCTCAATGATCAGGGAACTAAAAATGATTTGTTGTAATAATGATGAGGAGGAAGATAAGTAGTATTTATATAGCACTTTAAGTTTTACCTATGAATATTAACTCATCTGTGCCTCACAATAGCACTGAGGGAAGGGGGGAGTAGGTACCATTATTACCCCCATTTCAGATGAAGGAACTGAGCTAGACAAAGGTCAAGTGACTTGGCCAGAATCATACAACTAGTAATTGCCTGAGGTCAAATTTGATCTATGCCTTCCATCTATGGGTCTAGTACTATATCTACTTCTCCACCTAGCTACCTATTTAGAAGAGATGAAAATTGGCTTGAAGTCTAGGCAGAACGGTATTGAGTTTAATCTATTTCCTTGAAAAATGCCACATTTTATATGAATCTTTCTTAATGTTATTGTGTTGATGGTAGGTTTTAAGTAGAAAACAATTTTCCACGTGGACATCAAATAGTCTAGTTTTTTAACTAAACTTGGGTCTATTTCACATATTTCCTATACATGATGAAGTTAAGAGTAAGGAACTGGTATATTTGGTGCCAGCCCTTAGGGGTATCCCTTGGTAGCTCCATCTTTACTGCCATGGTTCTTGCCATGACAATTGCTGGCATATATACTGCTAGGTGCAAGTCCTGAAAGTTCTTAAAAACTTTCTGTCAAATATTATGGGATAATCTGTTCATTAATGATGGTTGCAATTACAATGTTTTAGTATAATTAGGTCACTAAAAAAAAGCTTTTTCAGAATTCCTATCTAAGTATGCCCATCTCCTTTTCAAAATCATTTCAGATATTGGCATTATTTTGTCATCTATTTTATTATTGGTTACAGTTTTATAATTTGCACTGATTTTCAATGACCTCAGGAATATTCAGCATTGCCTTTCTCAGACTTTAACAATTCCTTAACTCTATCTCTTATTTTGTCCAGTCTAGACAGAGAGAGAGATAGTACCCTGCACTGGTTGGTCATACGTTATTTTGTGACTTGGAGGTGAGGGTAATGTAGACAACAAAGGAGTATGAAGTTGTTGACTATAACTGATGATATATATTTAGAATTTTTTTCTGATGTAGTATTGGCACATAATTAAATAATTCTTGTCTTTAAGCCAGTTCATGCATACTTGCTGTGTGCCTGTTTTAGTGGTTAGAAGAATTTGCATTGAAACTTTTCTATCAGATGGGGTATCAAGCGGCATTTTTTCTGTGTTCAAGTGTTTCTTACCTTTTTATTGTACTAGAACACAAAGGAGCACAATGTATTGCATTGTCCTCCATGCTGATGGCTTTGACTAGGGTCAGTCTACAATTTTATGCCACCCCATTTATTCCCTAGTTTCATAGGAACAGTTTCATTATGTTGGCCAGGGTGCTAATCCAATTAATGGTATCATCAAAACTCATTTGACACATGTTTCAAAGTTAGTGGCAGGTCTTCATAGTTATTTAGCAGTCTCAGGGCACATAATGTCTTGATTTTACGTCACCATGTCTGGTATTCCCTTCCTTTGCTATTGTTATCTTCCCCTTTGGAATGGACAGTGGGTTGGGCTTTAAGGAATTGTTTGTCATCATCATCAATTTCTTCCTTCTAAGATTTAAGGGGACTCTGGGAAGAGGGAACTTTTGGTGTGATTTTGGATCGGAATATATCTTTCAAGGATCTTACCTAGCCCCCATGACAACAACTGTGTGCTGTTATAATTACATCAGATTTCAAAGTATAGGTGCATAATTAGAGACTTTCTGTCTGATGGTGCCCTCATTCATCAGTGTAAAAGTCAGTGGCTATAGAAGCAGACCTGCTGTTAGCACAACACTACACATTTTGATGCATGGCATATGGTAGTCATTAAATGGTAGTACTTAGGAACAAGGTTGTGAGCTCAAGTTTGAAAACTGCCTTGTAATCAATGTAATTACCTATGACATGTTATCATCTTGAAATCATTGCTACCATCCTTTGTAATGTTGCTTAAAATGATGTCATCACAAAAAGCAGATCTACCTTGAGATGCCACTATGAATGGATGACCTCATTTTCTGTGTTCAACGTCATGACAGTCTCCCCACATCCAAAAAGAAAAGATAAAAGCTAACAACATTCAGAAAGAATGGTTTCAGAAGACAGGGGGATAAAGATGGGCAGGATCTCAAAATTTGCAAAGCATCTGCTACACAGAGATGGTAAGCACATTTTATGAGGATTTTTAGTAACCATTCCAGCTGCAAATGCACAATATAATCTGAAAATTATACAGAGTAGTAATCATTTAAATGTGTAAATTTTATTGATGCTCCAAGAAAAGCTTCAAAGGTGATGATATATGATATGTTCCATCAGTTTTGAGGAAAAGATCACCAGGCAAAGAGGGATAGATTACACCATTCAAATTTCTTTATTGCTTTGAGGCTTATGAGTTGCTTTCCTCTTAATTGTTCTCCAAAGTACATAGGACAGGCAGTATAATGATAACCATTTTTCAAAGGAAGAAACTGAGTCTTAGAAAGGTTAGGTGATTTGCTCAAGGTAACACAGCTTGAAAGAATCAGTTAGGATTTGAATCCAGGTCTTAAAACTTGAAAATCAGTGTGGGTAGCACAGTGGATAGAGCATTGGGCCTGGAGTCAAGAAGCCCAAAGTTCAAATATGGCCTCAGACACTTACTAGCTGTAAGACCCTGGGCAAGTCATTTAACCTTTGTATACTTTAATGTCCTCATCTTTGAAATGAAGATAAGAGGAACTACCTCCCAGTGTTGTTGTAAGGATCAAATGAGTTAATAATTGTACAGTGTCTGGCACGCAGTAAATACAATATAAATAAACTGCATAAATACTATATAGTCACATTCTCTAGACAGGTGATTTTGTTGGTCTAAGAAGCCACCAATGCACAAGAGTAACTCATCTATCAACGTCTCCTCTTAGAGAGTTTCCTGTGGCACAGAAAGGTTATGTGACTTTCCCATGGGCTCACAGGTAGTATTTGGCAGAGGCAGGACTTGAACCCTGATGTCCTGACTTCAAAACCAGTCTTGTATCTACTATGCCATGCTGCTTCTCAGAGGAACTTACAAGACACCTTAAGTTACATTTTAGCTTATCAATCTTTAGAGGGGAAAAATGCACTGGAATGAAAAGCATTTTTATATATCTTTTATGTTCCTTTCTGTGTATGCATCTATATATAAAAAAGAACAGAATATTATAGAATTAATATAGCATAATGTGATTATACCATTGTAATTATATATTTGCATACATGTATGCATAGTATAATGTGATATAACAACTACATATAGGGATATGTGTGTGCACATGTATGTATGTATGTATGTATACAAACAGGTATACATATAAACACACACATATATTCCTTCTCTACATATACACATATGTAGAGATGACAGATAGGTAGATGGAAAGATAGTTAGATAGATAGATAGATAGATAGAAGTAGGCAGGCAGGTAAGCCATATTTAGCTGAAGCAGCAAAGGTACCTCCTGAGGGAAAGAAAGGAGGCTGCATGTATCAGGTAAGTCAAACTTGGCCATTATCTCCCCTTAGACCCCATGGAAACATCCCTAAATCCTGAGCCCAACAGCCTAGGGAACAGTAATAGTCTCTCCCTCAAAATAACCAGATCTGTTTCCAATTTAGTTCCCAAAGCACAATTGAGGAGAGAAATCATCACGGTGAAGGGGCCCACTTTGCTTCATCATCAAAAGTAATGACTGCCACCAACAAGCAGATAGATACGGGAGCCCTAGGAATGACAGCACAGTCCACCACCTACTACCACTCCTGCTTCCAGCTCAGACCTCACAGCTCTTATTCAGGGAAGCAACTCTCATAGTCACTTGACTGCTAAGGTCGACACAAGCAAGGCTGCCTAGGCACCCTGAAGAAGAAACAAGAGGCAGTCAAACCGCCATATCCACCGTGACCACTATCTTCCCTCATACCCTGATGTAGATAGTCTAGAATCTTGAACCCAAGAGTCTTGGAAATAACATTGCTTCCAGCCCAGTGCCCTTCCCGTTATCACGAGAAGCACACCTGTGGAGATGCAGTCTGGCAACTGATCCTGCAAATGCTTCAGCTAGAGCTACTGGAGATCTAGAAAAGAAAGTTCTTGCCACCAAATTCCTTGGAAATGTCAAATAGTTCAACATTAGAAAATGACACGATTTTAACAACGACTATGGCATTAAAGAAGCACATCTAATTTATGCAGCACCCTAGGGACAATAGAATTTTTCCATCTGACTTGAAATTGAAAACTCCCCTACGTGCTAGCTCCTCAATTAGAATGTGAGTTACTTGAGAGCTGGTACTATCTTACTTTTCTATTTGTAACTTCGGTCTTAGCACAGTGCCTCACACACAGTAAATGCTTCATTCATTGGTTCATTCATGCACACATACATATATTCATACATGCATATATACACACATGCATTCATATAATTGTATGCTTATAAACTAACAGTGTCCCTAATCCTTGGTGTTTTGAAATTAAAGCTTTACTATGTATATTACAGGTGTTACTAGAAGTGTGTGATGTCTCACTGTAAATTAATTGTCATTGGAGTTTGGGATGGGGAAGAAGAAAGAGCCCACAAGATCCATATATAGTTCATGTTGAATGGTTGATGGCCTTTTTGTATGTCAAGGGCAGCAGATCGTGTAAGATTATGGAGTTGGGGGAAGAATTTGCTTGGTACCAGATTCATGAGGATCCACCAAATTTATAAGACAGGAAAACCTTGAGTGTCTTCTAGCGAATTATATATTAAGGATAATAAGGCTTCCTTGCCACAGAGTCACAGAAAGGCCAAATATGGATGTCAGACTCAATCGTAGGGGTAGGGAGTGGGCATTCCACTAATTCCCCATCATCTTTACATCCCATTGACACCATCATGTAAGATTATATTCCCTGTTTGCCATCTTTACCAGGCATGAAAGGGCAAGTGTTAGATAAGGTAAGTATACTGAAATTTATGTGTCTAATTGCAATTCAGATTTACTAGAGGGTGATCTGAGTACCATTCCTCAATCAACAATGCATGATATCTAGAGTTAAAGTCAGAGTCCTTTATGGACCAACTTTGTTGCCCATGCATATGTATTTCATTTGTTCATTCCAACCTTTATGCTCCATACTCTGGTCATGTATTTATAACTACTTCACTTTGGAGGAGAAGGAGTAGCAATTGGCTGAGTTGGCTCCTCTGTGAGCTGATTGTTGAGTTCATGGATTTCTATAGAGAGGATTACTTACTAAAAAAATTACTCATTCACTTTCAAAAAATCATTATTAAATTTTATTTTTAATTTATGGAATAAAACAAGCATTTCTATAGTACAATGAAAAAGATGATTGCATATGAAACTGCAAATCTACTATCACAATTTGCTATTCTTTTCAAATATACAACAAAATTATAATGGAAATTTCTTCCCCTCCCCCTAGATATGGCTATAAATAGGTATGTATATATACATATATATGTGTGTTTGTATGTATATGTGTATATATATATGTATGTATATGTGTATATACATACATGTATATATATATATGTGTGTGTGTATGTAAAATTATTCTGTATATACTTCTATTTATCAGCATTTTCTCTGGGTGCAGGATAGCTTCTTTCTTCATAGGTCCTTTGTAGTTAATTTGTGTATTTACAAGTCAAAATGATTTAATCCCTCAAAGTTGTTCTTAAAGCAATATTGCTATTACTGTATACAATGTTCTCTTGGTTCTGTTCATTTTGTTCTTCATTATTTTGTGCAAGTCAATCCATGTTTTTCTAAGACCATTGAGCTCATCATTTTTATAACACAGTACTATTCTGTCAAGATCATATACCACAACTTGTTTAGCTATTCTCCGATTGATGGGTATCCTTGCAATTTCCAGTTCTTTGTCACCACAAAGAGAGCTGCTATAAATAGATTAGAATGTATAGGTTCTTTTCCTTTTCCCCCTAATCATCTTTGGAAATAGACCAAG
The DNA here is from genome assembly GCF_011100635.1 of Trichosurus vulpecula. Classification (NCBI taxonomy): domain Eukaryota; kingdom Metazoa; phylum Chordata; class Mammalia; order Diprotodontia; family Phalangeridae; genus Trichosurus; species Trichosurus vulpecula. The sequence goes on along the minus strand of NC_050580.1, from coordinate 189,059,765 downwards.
TCATGGGATTGCTGTCTTAAAGGGTATAGGTAATTTAATAACTTTTTGAGCATAATTCCAGATTGTTCTCCAAAATGATTAGATTACTTCACAGTTCCACCAACAGTAAATTAGTGCCCCGATTTTTCCACATCCCCTCCAACATTTGCCATGTTCTGCTTCAATCATTTTAATCTGTCTTAGGGTTTGCTGTTCAGTCACTCAGACTGGATGAAGTCTTCTTTTGACATATTGAGACTTGCTCCTGTGATCTGTGCCATTTTCTTTAGATATGCCTTGCCTTAGAACTAGATAACTATCTCTTTACAGCAGCTATCTCTTTGCCTTTAAATTAGTTCTGAAAGCTGATTAGGAAAACCAGCACTAATACTCTGCTGTCTTTCTTATTCAAGTGATAGAGGAATGGTATCAAGCCAACTCTACGGAAGGTTATCTATGATTAGGAGGAGGTTACTGTTTTGATTACTCTCAGATTCTTGGTGTTCAGGAGGGGAAAGATGAGTCCTAATATCTTTTCCATGCCCCGCTATTTGAGGAGAGAAAAGTGTGTTACAATCCAGATCTCAAAATCAAGTCACTCAGTCTGGCAACTAGGAAGGCCATCATTCTCCTATTCACAAGGATAGACATCATCAGGGACTACCATCCAGAGGACAATAATATGGACCACAATGACCAGCCCATATTTTTAACTCTGAAGCTAAAAATAAACAGGAAAAAAAAGTTTTGTATGAAATTATGAGTTTCCCTTTTACAGTGCAATGTTAAATGGTATGTGGTAGATGCATTATTATGGGTCATTCTTTATTTCCGCACAAACAGATTAGACTTGATTTAATCTTGCTACTCTACTGGTTCTGAGAGAGATAACACAAATGGATGCAAAATTAAATCAAAGCTTTCCCTAGTTACAGCAGCCCACAGTAAATAGAGCATTGGCTAGGGAGGGCACACTGGAAATTGGTTTTTAAATTTGAATTCATTGGGGCTGAATGCAGATGAATTAGCTCAAATCAGTGCCAAATATTTCTTGTATCTCTCTTTTGTTGTATGAATAAGTGTCCCTGGCTCACTACCTCACTCTGGTATAACCTATATAATTAAGTAGATGGCATTACATTTAAAGTGGCATTTTGGAAGCACTGGACCATGGAAATATTTTAAAGAAAAATATATACTGAGCCCTGCTTTAGCTGTCTGTTTGCCAGTGTTTGCAGAAACAAAGCCTCTTGAAGGCCTGAAAGCAAAAAAAAATATTGCCTTCAACTTTTGGTTGGCACCCTGAGTCGCATTCAGATTTGTCTTATTCCTTATTGTTACTATATACAAAATCAAAGATCACAGGATCACGTATTTAGAGCTAGAAGTGACCTTGTAGATTATCTTCACTAAACTCTTCATTTTGACAGGTGAGGACATTGAAGCCCAGACTAGTCAAAACTCTTGGTTGATGAAAATTCTTTTATTCCCCTCATAAGGTATTTATGATGTTGCTTTTAGGTTTGGGGCTATTTGCTCACTGGGGTCTTTGTAGCTTTACAAAGTTTCCTTTCTTCAGTGTGTCTACTTCATTCTGAACTGCTGATTAAGACATTTCTATCAATCAATGCTGTTTTAGGCATGTTCTAGAACTAGGTCACCAATTCTTTTTAAATCCTTTGGTCCTCTCAGGTTCACAAGGAACCTTCTCCTGTTAAAGAGGGGAGGAGAGGAGATGCAGACCAAGGCTGGGTTTCTTCTATTCTTCCAAAAAAAGAGAATTCTTTCTCAAGAGCTTAACTGGAGGAATGGTCCTTCATGCTGGTAGATACTTGAATCCCAGTTCCAAATTGGGTTGATAAAAATTTATGTTGTGTAAGGTTAACAAGACCTTAATAATCACATGCCAATTCTTTTACTCTTGCCTAACTGCCTCTCTGGAGTACATGGAGTGTTCAGGAGGACTAGTCCCTCTGGTATGAGGGTTTTCTGAGCCCTTTTCAGGACTGCTCATCCACTGTTGGTGTCCACCTGATTCACCCAACTCTCACTTGTGGCTCAGAGAAGCTGTAGCATGTTCAGGAGCCATATCCCAGTAAACTGTCTTGGCAAGACAGGCTAAACCAGGTTGAGGGTAACTAACAGGATTCTAACCTGTCAGCGAGTTAGGGGGATATCTACCACAAGCATGTGAAGACTTTCTCCAGCAGAATGGGTAGATGAGAACAATTTGTTCCAAAGGCCGTGAAAGCAGCTGAAATAGACTCTGTGGAGCTCTTAGAGCTTGATCAGACATAGAAGATGCCAAGGTCATCCACTTCATCCTGGCTTATCACCAGTTTTGTTTTGCCAAAGGACTTCATTGACTCTGAAAGAGAGGGTGAGGCTGAAGACTTTTTGCAACTCTGCCTCACTTAAATTTAATTTACTTACAAGTTAAGACATCGCCCTTGATGTCATTGGTGCTGCTTGAAAACAAAGGACAATTATCTTTCTCTCTATACACACCCTACCAAAATCTATTCCAAATCTTCCCAATTGTCTTCAAGCCATCTACACCATTTTCTATCCCCTCCCTCTTATCTAGGAACCTTACCTGATACTTTATTAAGAAATTAAAGCTGCTCATCATGAGCTCCCTCTTCTCCCCAATTCTATGCTTCAGATCACCTTTCTGTCATCTCCTATTCTAATTTGAGATTCGAAAGGAAGTTCAGCAACCATCTAATCCAACTCATATACAAAAGGTACCTCCAGTATAAACTACCTCACCAGTGGTAGGTCACCCCAGAGGGGGTACTTTTGTTCTAATTATTAGGGAATTTTCCCTGAACATTAAATCTAAATTTTCCCCTTTGCAACTTCCACCAGTTATTCTTGGTTCCGCCCTAGGGCCAGAATTAATCTAATACTTCCTCAGTTTGATAGTCTTTCTAATACTTGAAGAAAGCCACCACATACATCCTTCTTTTGAGTGTTATCTTCCTTAGGCTAAACATGCCTGATTCTTTTGGACAATTTTCATATGATATTGACTCAAGACCCTTTGTCATCTCTGTTGCCCTCCTCTGGAGACTCCAGTTTATCACTATTCTTTTTCAACTGTGACTTTCAAAATTGAACAATTACCCCAAATGAGGTCTGACAAGGACAGAGTACAGTATGACTATCATCTCCCTGTTTCTGTAAGCCATGACTCTTCTAATACAGTTCAAGACTGCATTAGCTTTTTGGCTGCTCCACCACACTGCTAACCTAGAAGCTTGTAATACATTTTGTGTTTATTTTTCCATGTTCATATTATTTCCCTTCAATAGAATGTAAGCTCTTTAGAATCAGGAATTGTTCTATTGCTGTAGTTCCATCCCTAGCATCTAAACAATGTCTACCTCTCTGAAGTGGTTAAATGCTTATTCAAAATGTAGACAGTCTATGAAGGGAAAACTATTTTGATATACATCTGCCACAGCAAGCCATATGAAAGGTTTAAAGATGGAAATTCTATTAGGTCATTGAGGCCATTCTGTTCCAACATTAGATTTTTCTGAAGAATTCCTAGAGGCTTTTTCTAGTCCAATTCTAAATGACCCTAACAGTAGGGCTCCCACCATTTCGCCTGAAAAATGACTACATCACCTAATAGATTTCCCTGTTATGAATTTTTCCTGACTTATTACATTTTTAATAATGTAAACATGCAAACAATATAGAGGCTTTATTGATCCATTTCATTTCCCAACTATTAATAGCAAATGTACTTATAATGAAATATTACAAATAATAGTATATTAACCTTAATAACAGCAATAAAATTACAAAGCTTAATTAGCATAACATTGCAATTCATAATGGAACCTAGTGTTGTTTGCTCAAGACTTAAAATAAAACTATGCAACTGTTAACCTACAGCTGATATCTAAGAATTTCAAATTTGTAGAAGAACATAAAGGCTTAGTACTGCAATTGCTTTTAGTTCCTTCAAGGTATGCCCAGGCAAAACATAATTAAATGATGATCTACTTATGTTTAATCAAGTAGATAGGCATATGGGATGATTTGGGCCCCCAAAGAAATGTGTATTTCACTGAAATACATATGAATAAGCCAAGTCATTTCTCTGAAAGATACAAGAGATGATATTAAAGGACTGGTCATTTCATTCACCAGGACACTGAGGAGAATAAAAGAAGACAAAAGTGAAACATCATGGACTAAACTCTTGGTCCCTCCTATAGGGGGTATCAATGTATTTTACAGAATGGAATTGAAAGTGAGAAGAATACTGGGAAGAAGTACTGGGAAGTGGAAGTGCATCAAAGTGGGACCAGGATGTTGGGGATAAAGGGAAATGGGAAATGCATCTGAATCAATTCCACAAGTGAACAGGAAAAATACATTGATTCCTTTTGTCTTCCTTTAAGAAGAAATAGTCCAGGAGAATGGGAAAGGCAACAGTAGGTAAGTATTGAGTTTGAAAAGGGATGAATATCATCAATACAGTGATGGGGAGAAGGGCCTGCAGAAGAATACTCACATGAGAGAAGAGATGCATGCCTATGATGCAAAATGAAGATCAAATGATGAATTTAATTTGGGAGGGGTCTTGTGGATTGGTAAATTACCTTTTATGATGGTGATATTCTTCTATAGACAACATTCTGGCCCAAGAGAAAGGATATGTGAGACACTAGGGGAAGGTAGCAAACAGAATGTTGGGCATAACATGGATACTAGGATGAGATGACATGGTCACTGAGAAGGAACATGAACATGGCATAGAAAAGAACTGAATGAAATGCATAATTACTACCATGCAGAAGCAATTAATTGATTGATGGATTGTATCAACATGTATTTTCTTTTGGATTTATGTTTTTTAAGAGTGAGGCACAGAAAAATAAAGGGACAAGGTCTAAAGAAGTAATAAATAGAATTTGACTAGAAGAGGCAGCTCAGACTTCAGAAACCTTAACTCCACCAAGGATCAAACAGAGAATAAAGAAGGAATGAATAAGAACCCAGGATTCAGAAAAATCATTTCAGAATAGAATGGAAGAGAAGAGAATTAACAAAGAGAGCAAAACAAAGAAAATCTTCTTTAAAAAGATTTAGTAAATATGAAAAACTAACAAACATAAGAAAATGGCTCAGTTGATAGAGAGTACTGGACCTGGAGTCAAGAAGACTCAAGTTCAAATCCGGCCTCAGACACTTACTAGCTATGTGACCCTGGGTACCTCACTTAATCTCTGTTTGCCTTAATCCACTGGAGAATAAAACGGCAAACCACTCTACTATCTTTGCCAAGAAAATTCCATGGATGGGATGGTCCATGAGATCATAAAGTGTTGAACATGACTGAACAACAACAAGCATAAGAAGTTGGAGGAGATGAGAGGAGGGAATATTTTGAATTAACCATTTAACTAACAGGGGAAAGAGATGAAACTAAATAGGGAAAGAAATAGATAACTAAATAAAAGAAAAATAAATATTTCAAGTAAACCCCTACACAAGGGAAAAGATAGACAAACAGGAGTGAGGATAGAGAAGGAAGAGAGCCTATGGGAACAGAGTTGCATCAAAGTAATTTAAACAACAAAATGCAAGGATGATATATTGACTTTTTAAAAAAGGAATGTTAAACAAATTTGGAAGAAATGACTTAAGAAATAAATGAAGGAAAATGAAAGCCTATCTCATACTTTTGAATGTGAATGGACTAAACAATTCAGTGAAACATAAGAGAATGCAGAATGATAAGAAAACAAAACCCCACGATTTATTGTTTAAAATGCATGCAACACACACATGTATCTAAAAAAGCAAAGACCCATAGAGAATAAAAATGAGACAGTGGAAGAAAACTTCTTATGGACTGAGTAAAATGAAAAAAGGCAGACATTATAATAATACTTTTCAGCAAAGCAAAAACAAAAATACATAATATTAATAGAGATAAACAAGGTTATTTTGTTATGCTTAAAGGACATTTTCGATACATACATACATAATGTATATGCCCCAAAAGACATTTAAATTCACAAAATAATGTTCACTGAATTGCAAAAAGACATTGTAACACAAAAATAGTAGAAAACATAATTATTCCTCTTTCAAAGATGGAAAAACTTAGTGAAAAGATTAACAAAAAATAGAGAACTGAGCCAACGATTGGAAAAGAGCTGAAAGACATCATATTCTGAATAGGAACACCAAGAATATACATATTTCTCATCATAACAAGGAACATTCACAAAAAGACTATGTACAAAGGCACAAAGAAAATATAAATAAGTTTTACAAAGTATAAATACTAAACATCTTTTACAGACCATCATCCAATAAGCACCATAATCAATATAGGAAACAGAAGCAAAAGACTTGAACTTATAGAGAGACAATAAAAAAATCCTAACAGAGTGGGTGAAAGAAAAAATTGTAGAAACAAGTAATAATTATGTGGTATATTAGAAAAATAAGATAAAATACCAATATCGTTGGGATAGACCTAAAGAAGTCCTGAGGAGAAAATTATATTCCTAAAAAAATGCATTTAAAAATAAAAGTTCAGACAAAAACAAAAAGTAGTTTAAAACTGATTTAAAAAAAAACCCTAATGCCTCATCCTTTGTAAAGACTGACAAAATTGACAAACTTTAAGCAATTTTGATCAATATCATCTAAAACCTAAGCCAGAGAAGCATAAAGCAAAGAGAAAACACTGTAGACCAATGTCATTAATGAATATGGATTTAAATTTTAAAAAATCCTGGCAAAGAGATTACAGTAATTTATCCAAAATCATTTATTATCATTAAGTTAGATTCATGCCAGGGTTACAAAGATTGTTTGACATAAAGAAAACAATTCACATAATTAATCATATTAAAAGCAAAAGCATTCAAAACCCTATGATGTTATCAAGATATGCAGTAAAAGCCTGTGACAAAGAACAACATTCTTTTGCTCAAGGGAAAAAATCCCAACTCTATCAAGACTCAGCATAAAAGGATCTTTTTAATATGATAAAATATCTACCATAAAAAACTATGCAATGACTGTTATGTTTAATGGGAGGGGGATTACAAAATTTTCCACTAAATATTGGAAAAGAAAAGATGCCCCATTTCTTCACTCTTCTGTTAAGGGCTTGACTTAGGCCAGTTACGATTGTTTAGGCTCAGTAGTGGAACAAAACAAGACTCAGCATTTAACAAAAAGTTGGTAAGTACCTAGCCAGAGCAGGAGGATATTCAAGAAGTATAAGCACTGAGAACACCTCTAGTTGATTCAGTTGAGAGTAATTCCTTTGCCTGAATTATCCATTGTGATCCAATAGCCAAATATGAGACCTTTGTTTTGCTTCTCTGTGCTCAGGTGGTGAAGAGCATTTGGTTACCTGATCCAAACAGGTTTAGAAAGGTCTCAATAGCTTTTCAGGGAAAATGAGGCCAATTTGTATGGGGAGAGAGGTTAGGATAGTGTTCCTACCACACCCACTGTTATATGACATAATTCTAGAAATGCTATTAATAGCAATTAGACAAAAGAAATTAAATGCTTAAATGTAGGCAAAAAGGCCACAGACTGGCTTCTATGTGCTGATGATACAGTTTATTTAGAAAAGAAAATAATAAAGATGAGAACTTTTGTAAAGTAGTAGGTTACAAAATGGAGAACAGGCACTAGACTTGATTTCATTGATATGGGAAATTCCAAGGTGAAGAAACTCCCCCTACTAATTAATAGCAGTACCATCTCTAAATCTTAGAATTTTAAAGAGTGGTATAGAACCCTGAGAAGTGAAGTGCCTTGTTACTCAAGTCACAAGCCAATATTTGTCAGAAACATGACCCAAACAAAGCTTTTCCTGGCTTCAATATGGGCTCCCTGTCTACTATATAAGGCATCTTTCTATTTGACAATAACATCTAAATGGAAAAAAATAAAAAGGGTAATTCCAATCAAGATAGCTACAAAATATAGATGTCTCCTCCCTTAACCAACATACTAATATTGGGGGGTACTCTTTCTTTCCTCTTTCTCTATTCAAATTGTGTAACAATAATAAAAACTCTGTCTTTGTTTTTGGGAAGGTTATATCCATTTATGTTCATATGGTTCCACTCACCATTCCTGTAACTTTGTAAACCAAAATATCCTTCCCTGGCCACTATTTCCTTATATGTGTTGATTCTTCCGTTGTAAAATACATGCCTTTGAGGACAGTGACTATTTTCACTATGTGTTTGTATCTTCAACAATTGTTACGACGCTTGGTAAATCACAAACATTGAATAAATAATTTTATATTCATTCATTTAGAAACTATAGTAAACTCAAAATAGATACAGAACCTAAGTATAAGAGATCATAATGAAAAACATTAGAAAAGAACTAGATTATGTGCCCTTTACAACTTTGTCTAGGGAGTGAGTTTTTAACCAAACAAATCATGGAGATAGTTGTAACAGATAAAATAGATAATTTCATTTGTATGAAATTGAAAAGCTTTTATATGAACAAAAAAAATGCAACCAGGACAAGAAAGGAAATAGTCAGTTAAGGAAAAGATAGCTTTGTATTCAATATCTCTGATAAGTATCTGGTATACAATACATAGAAGTAAATCAGATAAATATATAAGACCAGAAAATAACTAGTCAAAGGATATGAAGAAAGAGTTCTCAAAAGAATTGCAAACTATTAACAAGCACACAAAAGATTCTCAAAAGCACTAACAATAAGAGAAATACAAATGAAACTCTATAGTTTTATCTTACAACTAGAAAATTAGATCACAAATTATGGAAATAGCCAATGTTGAAGAAGATATGGGAAAAACAATCACATTAGTGTAGTGTTAGTGGAGATATGAATTGGTCTAATCATTCTGGGCAGCCATTTTGAATAAAATGGTTAAAATATTGATATGCTTTGGCTCAAAATTCCACTTATAGACACAGAGCTGAAGAAGTCTATGAAAAAAAGAGAGGTCTCATATACATAAAAATATTTATAATACCATTTTTTTTGTAGTAGCAAAGAACCTGAAACAAAGCAGATGTCCAAAAATTGTGGAAGGGATAAGAGTTGCATGGATGAAATGGAAAATTATAACTCTGTGAGAAACAATGAATATGGCAAATATGGAGAAACATAAAAACATATATGAACTGATGATAAGTAAAGTAAGTAATCTACTATGTACAATAACTAAGACAATGAAAATAGAAAAAAAACAAAAACAAAAAAAATCAAAATTGAAAACTGCAAAATTATAATGCCCAACTTAGTTCCAAAAAAGAGAGTAGAGGTACCACCCTCAATTCTTTCTAGATGTTGGGGACTATGGGTACTAAACATGGCATATAATACCAGATTTTTTGATGTGTTAATTAATTTTCCACCATCATTGTTTATCATAAGGGATGGCTATCTTGAAGAGGTAAAAGGAAATACAGATGATTTAAAATGAAATGATATCAATGAACATAATTTTAAAAGAGAGAGACATAGCTTCCAGAAAAAGGAAGAGATGATCTCTTTGTACACTGCTCTGATCTGGCCACATTTAAGCTCCAGACAAGCTCCTTCTTATGATTTGGTTAGAGGCAATCTTGAATATCTTCTATATTCTCAGCTTTGGCCAAATCTGAAAATCATTTTCCCTTTTCCTCATCCCATAGCTTTCAAAAGGGATGAATTGGATTTTAACCAAGGGGCACCTACCTTATTAATAAACAGAAAACCTCTACAATATAGTCAGCATAACTTAGGGCCAATACACCTGAAACCAGAACTATTGATTTGACTGAAGCCAAATTGGTGAGGAATGCTATTCTGTTTATTTTTCCTCTCCTCTAGCTCCATGACAGATAGATAGAAGATAACTTTGTCATTTGTATGGAATATATGAAGTGTTCAGAGAGGACTAGCACGTCTGTTGAGAAAGCTTTCCAAACCCTTTCCAGGGCAGCTCACCCACCTTTGGTGTCTACCCTTCACCCAACTCTCACTTGTGGCTCCAAGAAGCTGATGAACGCACAATGGTCACATCCCAGTAAACCATCTTAGCAGATGAGCTAAACCAGATTAAGAGTAGCCAACAGTCTTTAGTTAGGCAAGTGTCTAACCTAAGCATGCGAATACTTCTCCTGGAAGAATGGGCAGATAAGGACAATTTGTTCCAATGGCCATGAAGGCAGCTGAAGAAAGGCACTGTGGAGTAATTAGAGCTTGGTAAGACATTGAAGATGCTCATCCACTGTATCCCAGGCCATCTCCATTCATCCTGACTTTTGTCTTGCCACTGGACTATGCAGGGCAAGATATCGCTCATTCATGATGTTATTGGTCTTCAAAAGCAAAGGATGAACAACAACTGTTGCATGCAATTCTGGGTGCCACAGTTTATGAAAAATACCTCCACAATGGTGGAGGGCCTTGAATACATTCAATAGGAGAATGGGTTGAAGCAATTTAGGGTGCTTTGCCTGGAGAACAAAATACACATATGGGACATGGTAGCTATCTTTAAGTATTTGAAGGACGATCGTGTTGAAGAGATATTAGATTTTTGGCTTTTGTTTGTTTTAGCTCCAGAAGACAGAACCAAAAACAGTGGGTAAAGTTGCAAGGATGCAAGATTAGTCTATCAAGACATCAGTCAGGAGAACTTTCCTAACAATTAGAAGTACTCTAAAATGGAATAATCTGCTTTGGTATGTTGTTGGTTCTCCTTCACTGGTGGTCTTTAAGTAGAGGCCAGATGACCACTTGTCAGGTATATTACAATGCTGATTCCTTTTCAGATTGAATGTATGTCTGTTTCCTTCCAACTCTAATATTTGGTGCATCACTGTTTCCAAGGGTCAATCTAGTGCCACAAAGCAAAAGTGAAGGGGCATATTTCTTCTCTCTATTACAACTGGTAATCTATTTTGTGAGGAATGTACTTTATATGACAATTTGTTATGAAATATCTTTTTCATAATTTATAATTTCATATATGTAGAGCTACAAGAGAACCTAGAAGTTGTTTTATTTCATAGTTAAAGAAGGAATCTCAGAGTTTGAATGACTTGCCTGAGGTCACACAGTTGGTAAGGGGCTGAGTTGGGATTTGAACCTATGTTCTTTCACTCCAAATCTCACAAAACAAAAGGTAGCATTAATTTCAAAAATTAAATTGTGTAAACATAAGTAACAAAATAATTATTCATATCATCCTTAATAATAATAATTAAATCAACAGCTATTTGTTGAACAACTACTATGTGGTAAATACCATATTATACTTTGTGGAAGACATCAATAAAATGTAGCCTTTGCCTATAAGGATTTCATACTTAAATACAGAAAACAAATGCATAGACAAATAATTCTATTAATAGAAATAGTGTATCAAGCACTATAATAAAGGGATGAATAAAGTGCTCCCTGAGCTCAGAGGAAGGAGAGATTACTTCCAGTAATCAGGGAAGGCTTCATGGTGAACTGCTGGAGCTGAGCCTTGAAAGATATTTACTAGGAGGTCATTGGTAACCTTCAGAAGAACATTTTTATTCTATGGTGGGGAAGGAAGCCAGAAAGAAAAAGGCTGAAGAATGATGATTAGTAAGGAAAAAGGGTCAGTGAGTATAGACCACTTTCTTGAAACTTTGGCAATCAAAGGAAGTAGGATATGATGTTAATTCAATTAGGTAGCAGAGGTTAACAAAGAGAATTTTTTAGAACAGGGCGAATACATGTATAGGATGGTAGGATTGTCATAGAATGTTCTTGGGAAGATGGAAAGGAGAAAAGGAAGAGAAGGGGCTCGAAGAAATAAGCAAAAAAGTAGATAATTTCTGGAGTAAGATCCCAAAAGAGGTGGGGTAAGGGAGTAGAAATGATTGGATCAAAAGTGCAGACAGCTGGGGGTGGTGACTCATGTCTTTATTTCTTGTTACTAGGGATGCTGGGAGTTCAAGATCACTTGAGCCCTGGAGTTCTGAGTTGCAGTTAGTTAAGCCTATTGGATGTCTGCACCAAGTCCAGAATTAATATGGTGACTCCTGTCATGGGGGTAAGATGGGAAAAATTGGCCCAGATTAGAAACAAAGAAGGTCAAGATTTTCATGCTCATCAGTATCCAGTCTATGAGTGGCCACCGCAGTTAATGCCTAGATGTGAGATAGGGAGATTAAAAAAAAAAAAGCAACAACGTATTCAACTTAGAAAATAGGAGGCACAGAGAAAAGAGAGTGTGTGGAAGTAGCAAAAGTATTATTGAAATGCCTGACCATGTGGAACAAGCTGCCTAGAAAAGCAATTGAAGCCAGATTCAAGGGTGAGAGACTGGGAAAATAAGTTGGGATGGAGGCACTTGAGGACAATATGGGAGCAAAGAGCAGCCTCAGTAAGAGTGAGGGAACGGGAGGAGGGGGGTGGAACAAAGAAAGCAATCATACTTCTGTTTGTCCTTATTTATTTTCCAAGTCGAAACTATCACAAGCCACAATATTTTCACATCCTTGTGAACATCAGTCATTTTTCAAAGATGTCAACTGATTAAATCAGAAGAACCTACACTTCTTGGAGGTTCACTTAAATCTTAATTTTTTTATCCCCATTATTTCCAGTGTTCTCTAACTGCAGCTGATTATCAGCCCAAGAATGCACCCTTCAAGCAGCACAGAAGAAACAATACAAGGCATAATTAATGGAATTTACTGTTCTTTAACAATAGGAATATTTGACATTTAATTCTTTTGAATCCGTCCTTCATTACCGTGGACATCCTGGCATACATTGTATGCACGTTCTCCAGGCAGCCAAAAACCTCAATTCATAGAAGGAAAAAACCCCAGTTACCCTGCAGATTTTCCTAAGAACGTTCATGTCAATACTGAACCAGTCACATAATTTGGACCAACACCAGTGTCCTGGAAACATCCACTATATGGTATTATGACTAGCTTCCAATGAAAACATTTGCTTTGCCAGAGAGCACTTAAGAAAGCCTAGTAATGTCTATGTGAGGAGAATTAAGTTATCCTAAAGTCTTCCTGTTCAGGAAAGGAATTAACATGGAACATATTTGGAGTTTCAGTTACCCTCCAATACCTTTTCCCTTGACATTTAAAACTAGGTTTTCTTTTCCAACTCCATATATAGGTTGATCCATATATAGGATGATAGATTAAAGCTAATATATGTATGCATATATAGATATATGGACATATGTATGCATATATAGAGATGTGTATATACATACACTGTTAGATAATTACACATAATTATCTATTTTAATTACTTACATATGCTTATATATGTTTATATATAAAGCTGCATGTATAATACTGATATATACAGTATAATTAACATATGTTTAAAAGAAAAGAAATATACATTATTTGAACCTAATCTAATTATTATTTCTAAATGTTTATATTCATAGTATGGAGTTCTATTGCCTGAATTTACATTTCCTTTATGGTAATTTTCATTTCTTTCATCTTCAGTAATAATTATTTACCTTTAGGTAATGTTTTAAAATGTACAAATTCTTTTACCTATTTTATATTAACAACAACTATTTAATGTGGCCAGCTAAGTAGGTGGAGAGTCAGTGTAGTATAGCAGATAGCATCCTGAAGTTCAGAGTCAGAAAAGCCTACAATCAGATCTCGCCTGATTTTTTTTTAAGATGGAATCTTCCAACTTAGTCCCAGTACTGATCAGCAAGGAAGCTTTGGCCTGGTCTGTTTTGCATATTGGCTGGTATACCCCTCCTTAAACAATCTGGTGCTGCCCTCACCCCCAACCCCATCCTCCACTGAACTTGGTGCAGATCATCAATTGTTTTTAGCCTGCTACAGCTAAGAACTCCTAAACTCAATCAGTCCACCAGTTTCAACTTTCCATTTTAGCTGGATGAGCCACCAAGCCCAGCACTCTTCCTTATTCTTAAGAATTATGCAGTTGTAGGTAAGTCTCTGATGCCCTATGAGCTTCAGTTTCCTCCTATATAAAATTAATATTTCCATCAGTTGATAAACAACTATAGATGTGATAAATGAATGTAATGAAATATTAGTGCTCTGTAAAAAGTTTGAGCATTAAGAATACAGAGAAGCATGGGAAGATTTGTATGAATCTTTGCAGAGAGAAGTAAGCAGAACCAGGAAAACAACATACATACTAATTTAACTAAGGTAAATGGGAAGAACAAAAAAACCTCAAAATAAAAACTTTATAATTGTAATATACAAATTAGGCTCTGGAGAAGATTTGAGAAAATGAACTTCCTTGTCTTCATTACAGAAGGAGGAGACCATGGATATGGATTTTTGCCTGCTTATGCTATCATAACTTCTAGCTTTATTCAAAGTTCAGTGCCAATACCTACAAGATGCCTTTCCTGATTCCCTCAGATAAATACTCTTTCACCCCAACTAGATGTTGTTTCTTCTCAATAAAATGTAAGCTCCTTGAGGTCAGGGACTGTTTTGTGGGGTTTTTTGTTTGTCTTTTTTAATCCCTAGCACTGGTGAAACTAAGATGGCAGAGCATAGGCCAGGACCCAGCTTAATGCTCCTAACATTTGCCTCCAAGTGACTTTAAAATAATATCTCAAATAAAAGTTTGGAATAGCAGAGCCAACAAAAGGTCAGAGGGAGACTTTTTTTAGACTGAGACAACTTAGGAGGTGCACAGGAGACATCTGTATTACTGGGGTGGGTGTGGGCCTGAACAAGCCAAAAGTAGCAGTGGTAGACCTTGGAGGTGACAGCAGCAGCAGCAGCTTTGGGAACTCTCCACCCAGAGATGGTAAAACGGTCAGACAAAAAGAAAGACATCACAGAGGACCTTGGCTTGCAGTCCCAGGGTGGAGAGGAGCACTTGTGACCAGACTTAAGGGGACAGGGGCAATATCAAGTTGCAATATCAAGAGGAACCCTAGTGCTTAAAACTGCAGGAGAGCAGGGCAGACCAACAAAGTGGTGACCACACCTCTCCCTGGATCACACCACCTTGTAAGCACTGAAAATTTACAGACTTCCAGAACTAGCTCTGAAAATAGAAGCATGAAAAAGCATAAATCTTAGCATAGTGCTGCCCCACATGCAGGTGGGCAGACCCCAACTTTAACATAAAGTTTAAAATGAAGAAATAGGCTAGAAAAATGAGCAAACAGCAACAATAACAAAGAATTTTACCATAAAAAACTACTACAAGTGCAGGGAAGACCAAGACAAACTTAGAAGATAGCAATGTTAAAATAGCCATAACAAAATGGTTCAAAGAAAAATGTTATTTGGACACAAGGCCAGTAACAATTTCTAGAAAATTTAAAGAGAGAGCTAAGAGTGGTAGAGGAAAAATTAGGAAAATAAATGAGTGATGTACTAGATTTGGACCCCAAAGAGCTTAAAGCAAAAGGAAAGGGACCTATGTGTACAAAAATATTTCTAGCAGTTTTTTGTGTTGGCAAATTATTAAAAATTGAGAAGATGTTCATCAACTGGGAATGGCTGAACGAGTTGTGGCATATGATTGTCAAATTAACTAATGGTTTATCTATTGCATGTTTTTCATAAAAACCACCTCTTAGTTTTATTTATTAGTTTTCTTACTTTCAATTTTATTAATCTCTCCTTTGATTTTCAGAATTTCCAGTTTGGTGTTTAATTGGGGATTTTTAATTTGTTCTTTATCATTTTTTAGTTTAATGCCCAGTTGATTGACCTGTTCTTTCTCTATTTCGTTGATGTAAGTATTTAGAGATACAAAATTTCCCCTAAGTAGTGTTTTGGCTGTATCACATAAATTTTGATAGGCTGTTTCATTGTTGTAATTCTTAATGAAATTATTTATTGTTTCTATGATTTGTTCTTTTCCTCACTCATTCTTTAGGATTCTTTAGGATTAGATTCTTTCGTTTCCAATTAATTTTAAATCTCTGTTTCATTGGCCATTTATTGTTATTTTTATGGCATTATGATCTGAAGAGGATACATTCAATATATCTGCTTTTCTGCATTTAGTTGTGAGGTTTTTAATGCCCTAATATATTGTCTGTCTTTGTGTAGGTACCAAGAATTGCTAAGAAAAAGGTATATTCCTTTCTATTCCCATTCATTTTCCCCCAAAGGTCTATCATATCTAAATTTCTTAAAATTTTATTCATCTTCTTTATTCTTGCTCTTTTTTTCTCTTTGGTTAAATTTATCTAGTTCTGAGAGGGGAAAATTGAGGTACCCCACTATCATAATTTTATTGACCATTTTCTCCTGTAACTCATTTAGTTTTTTTTTCCTTTATGAATTTGGATGCTATGCCATTTGGTGAATATATGTTTAGTATTGATATTACTTCATTGTTTATGGTATCTTTCAGCAAGAAGTAGTTTCCTTGCCTATTTCTTTTCATAAGATCTATTTTTGCTTTTGCTTTGTCTGAGATCATGATTGCTACATCTGCTTTTTTTTCACTTCACCTGAAGCATAATAGATTCTGCTCTAGCCCCTGACCTTTACTTTACTTTACCTTACTGTGTGTCTCTCTACTTTGTTAATAACATTGTAGAACTGTGTTTTTTTATCCATTCTGCTATACACTTCTATTTTATGAAAGAATTCATCTTGTTCACATTCACAGTTATGATTCCTCACTGTGTATTTTGCTCCATCTTATTGTACCTTTGCTTATCCTTCTTTCTCTCTCTCCTTTCACCCTATCTCTCCTCAAAAGTGTTTTCCTTCTAAGCACCATCACCCCCAATCTGCTATCTCTTCTACTATTCCCCTTTCCTCCTACTTCCCTGTAAGGTAACACAGATTTCTATACCCAACTGAGTATGTATCTTCCTGCTTGCAGGCAATTCCAGTGAGACGAAGGTTTAAGTATTCTACATCCTCCATCTTTCCCTCCATTGTAAAATGTATTTTGTGCCTCTTTTATGTGAACCTACCCCATTCTACTCTTCCTCCCTGCTTCTCACAGTGCATCCCTCGTTCTGACCCCTTAACTTTTTCTTTATGTCATCCCATCTTAATCAAATCACACCCAAGCTCTCTGTCTACTCCTTCTACTTGCCCTAATAATCACAAGAATTGTTAGGAGTTACACATATCATCTTCCCAATTAAGAATGTAAACATTTTAAACTTATTGAATCTTTTATGGTTTTTCTTTCATGTTTAACTTTTTTATGCTTCACTTGAGTCTTACACTTGAAAATCAAATTTTCTCCTTGGCCTGGGAGCTCTGGAATTTGGCTGTAGTATTCCTGGGAATTTTCATTTTGGGGACTCCTTCAGAAGGGGATTGGTAGATTCTTTTGATTTCTATTTTACCTTCTGGTTCCAGGCTATCAGGCCAGTTTTCCTTGATAATTTCTTGCAATATGATGTCTAGGCTCTTTTTTGGATCATGGCTTTCAAGTAGTCCAATAATTCTTAAATTACCTCTCCTAGCTCTGTTTTCTAGATCAGTCATTTTTCCAATGAGATATTTCTCATTTTCTTCTATTTTTTGATACTTGTGATTTTGTTTTATTGCTTCTTGATGTCCCAGGGAATCATTAGCTTCTACTTGCCCAATTCTAATTTTTAAGGCATTATTTTCTTCAGTGAGTTTTGCAATTCTTTTCCATTTGTCCAATTTTACTTTGAAGTTGTTTTCTTCAGTGAATTTTTGTATGCATTTTTTTCTTCCATTTGGCCAATTCTGCTTTTAAAAGAGCTCTTCTCTTTAGAGGATTTTTTGTTCTTTTTTTTTAAAACCGTTTGGCTTATTCTGTTTCTTAGGTGTTATTTTCTACGGGTTTTTTTTTTTGCTTCCTTTACCAAGCTATTGACTCCTTTTTCATGATTTTCTTATGTTGCCCTCATTTCTTTTCTCATTTTTACTCTGCCTCCCTTATTTGATTTTAAAATCATTTTTTGGACTCTTCCATGAATTTTTTTTTTGCCTGTGATCAATTCTCATTTTTCTTTGATGCTTTGTATATAGCCATTTTGACTTTGTTGTCCTCTTTTGAGTTCGTGTTTTGCGCTTCCCTGTCACCATGGTAACTTTCTATGGTCAGGCTCTTTTTGTTGTTTTTGCTCATTTTTCCAGCCATTTCTTGACTTTTGCTTTATTTTAAAGTTAGGCTCTGCTCCAGGGGTGGAGGAAGCACTATCTGAAGCTTTGAGTATTTTGTTCTGTTATTTTCAGAGCCAGTTCTGGGCATCTGTAAAGTTTCATTTCTTCTGAGGTGGGATGGTCTAAGGAGAGGTGTAGTCACTGTTCTCTTCACCTGTACTCTGGTCTATGAATGACCACAAGTAATATTTTGTAGTATTAATGTGATCGAAGATCTTCCCACCCATTCAACAGGCCTCAGGTGGGTCTAGGTGGGAAAGCTTGATTATATCTTCATTTGTAAATAGGCCAAAAGCCCTTACTTCCTAGGTATTAAACCAATGTGGGCTTGAAGCCCTCAGGACCCTAAGGGGAGTGGCTAAGACCAGAGCCAATGGTATGTGCACTGAATTCTAGTCAATCGAGACCTGAGTTTTAGCCAATCAGATGCTGACTAGGACTGTATAAAAGGAGAGCCCAGAATTGAAGAAGAGCAGAATTGAAGAGAAGAAGAAAATTGAAGAGGAACAGAACTGAGAGCAGCAAGAATGAGAGCAGCAGAACTGAGAGGAAGACATTGAAGCAGCAGACATCAAGAGGGCACTGATGAAAAGACATCGAGAGAACCAGCATCGGCAGAGCCGCAAAGAGAGTACTAAGCACAGAGTTAGGATTCATGAGTGATTGTTTACAGGGAGACCCTAGCGGTGGGAAGGTTACAGGATGACCTGGTTCCTTGCTATAATACTGTGTTATAATTTCCTTGTTACTACATTGAGGTGGGCTTCCTGGCTTTGGAATATAATTGCTACTGTATTGAATTGGGGGTATTGGTTCTCAGATTTGATCCTCTGGAGTCTAAATAAATGTTATACTTCCTCTGCCTTCTACACAGAGAGTTTTTCATACTTTGCAATTCCAAACCATTCGGGCATGTTCATGCTCATCCTCAAGGTCATCAATCTTGCCTTAATGATATATATTTTCTGGCCTGGAACTCTGACCAGGCTCACTGCTCCCCTACAATTGGGAGCTCTATAATGCAAATGCTCCTCCTTACCTGGACTGTGGCTTGGATCCCTGTATGGGCAATGTAACATAGTCCTGAACCCAGTGCCAGTTAAGGGTCTTCTGTAATCTTTTTCTGATGAGTCGTCTGACCCCCCTTACTTTATGTCGGCTGAGAGCTCTGGAAGTCACTGTGCAGATTCAGTTATCCAAAAGGCCTTCTGGATTGTGCAAGGGCCAGGGCCTCACTGCTGGTTTATTGCAGGGGCTTGGGGTTTTGCTGCTGGCTTGTGGGGTGAGGTTTGTATTGGACTATGATTCATATGTTCTGCAGTGAGATAGAACTTTCCTGCTGAGTTTCTAAGTTGTCTTGGGCTAGAATATTGTTTCACCCTGTCCTTTTGTTGGTTGTGAAACTCCAGAACTCATTTTGAGGCATTATTTTAAATGAAGGAAATTTGTAAGAGGTTAGCTGAATCCCTGCCTTTACTCCACCATCCTGGCTTTGTCTTTGTGACATATGATTGTGATAGAATACTGTTGGGCTATAAAAAATGACAAGGGGATGGTTTCAGAAAAAAACAGAACAAGACCTATATGAACCAATACAAAGTGGAGAACTGGGAGATCATTGTACATAGTAACATTAAGGTTGTAATGATGATCAACTGTGAAAGACTTGGCTACTCTGATCAATACGATGATCCAAGGTAATTCCAAAGAACTCAGGATGAAAAAATGCTATCCACCTCCAGAGAGAGAGCTGATGAACTCTGAGTATAAATTGAAGTATAATTTCCTCACTTTATTCCTTTTTTTTGCTTTCTTTGTGATATGTCTAATATGGAAACATGTTTGCATGATTTCATATGTAGAGTGGGACGTGGATGGGAGGGAGGAAGAGGATCTGGAACTCAAAATTTAAAAAGAAAGGAATAAAAATGAATAATATTTTTAAAAATAGAGAATTTATACCAAATTAAAAAAAAAAACCAACCCTAGCACCTAGCATGATTCCTGTCACATAATGGTTGCCTAAAAAATTCTTGTTCAATGAATTGAATTTTTAGGTGCTTTGTCTGATGCTCATGGCTCATATAAATAATCAAGCATTCTAGAAGAAACATTATTCATAATTGCTTCTGACATCTTATGCAGCATGGAAAACATGGGGCTCCTGTTTGAACCTTTTCAACAAGTTGCATTAGGTAAACTGATGGAAACTACCTGGACTCTCTATGAATACTTTATTAATAATGAAAACTAGATTGGTAAGAAATTCCCCACTGTTGTCAATGGCTGCAGAGATTATATTGCTGTGGGCTAGGAAGGACAATTGACTCCACGAGAGGCAGTTAGGTGGTATAGGAACTGGCACGCTGACCTTGGGATCAGGAAGACCTGAATTTGAATCTTGCCTCAGAACCTTTCTAGTTGTGTGACCTTGATTAAATTCACTTAACCTCTGCCTGTCTCAGTTTCTTCACCTTTAAAATGGGAATAATCAGACTTTCCTACCAGGGTTGTTGTGAAAATAAAAGGAGTTAAGGACTTTGCAAACCTTTTAAGTGCTACATAAATGCTAGTTGTTATAAGGCTATATAGTGTGCCCTTAGGAAAAATGTGGGTAAAAATGAATAATTGCTTCTTTCAGGACTGGGGTGCTTGTGTGGTCTTTCTGTAATTCTTGCTTTTCAGGCATCTTCTGTATGGGAAAGGAAATAACCACTTGCTGAAAAATGCATGATTTGCATTGATGGACAAATAAGTAACCCTAATGATGGCGTCTCAAGCATTAAATTGATAAGCATTTCAGAAGTTTCAATTCTTGGGTAGCTCCAAGGGTCATGGGATTCAGAGCTAGATAAGATCTCAGAAATAAACTAGTAAATAATAAACTATTATACAAATAAGGAAACTGAGGCCAGAGAGGGGTTGTGATTTGCCAAAGGTAGCAGGGCCAGGATTTGAACCCCGATGCTTCGATTCTAAATCCTATCCTCCCTCTGCTCCTCCAAGGTGGAAAAAAAGCTACAGTGATTTGGAAATAACGGGTCTTCATATTGCAACTCACAGTCATTGTTAACTAAAAAGTAACTTAGAGAGTCTCCCAACATGAAGTTCGAGCTTTGAAATATTTTCAAGTTATCAACAAGATCGTTGTTTCCTTTAGATCAATGCTGGCCAGAGTTTACATTGAGTGTGAAAAGTCAAGAAAGACAAGAATGGTGCATTTTTTCTCTTTACTTGGTTTCCCACAATGCTTCTAGACTCCTGCAACTGTCATCCCTCATAATCCATCCTCATTCCTTGATTAGCGATTCTTATCTGGAGGGAGAAATAGAATTCAGGGGCTGGGGATTAGTTTAGTATAAGGGATAAAGAGAGAATGCCGTTGATTACCACAGCTTAGCACAGCAAAGTCTGACATGTAGTAGGTGCTTAATAAATGCTTATTGACTGATTACCAACAATTTTATACTGTGGAAAATAAAAATTGCAGAAACCCCAGAATAAATAATTAGGAAACCTAGGTTAAAGTCCCAGCTTTACTATTAATAATGAGACTTTGGGGAAAAATTTGGGTTAAATTTAACCACTGAACCCTGCCAACCTCTGACTCCACATTTATATAATGAGGAGGATTGATTTAGATCACAGATTTAGATTTGGAATCCATAATGGAGGTCATCTGTACCAATCCAGTGAGGTAAGGAAATTGAAACCACGACAGATTAAGTGACTTGCTAAAGGTCATAAGGGTAATAAATGAGAGAGTCAAAATTTGAATCCAGGTGCTTCTGCAATTCCATACTGACTTCTAAGGTCCATTCCAGCTCAAAGTATCTATAAGAGAAATGACAAAATAGTATTCTACTTCATCTTCTTGTACTTACATGGATCCTTCTTTTTTCTGTATATATTTTATTTAATATTTTAGTTTTCAACATTGATTTCCACAAGGTTTTGAGTTACAAATTTTCTCGCCATTTCTACCCTCCCCCATTCCAAGATGGCATATATTCTGATTGCTTCGTTCCCCAGTCAGCCCTCCCCTCTTTCACCCCATTCCCCCCATCCCCTTTTCCCTTACTTTCTTGTAGGGTAGGATAGATTGCTGTGTCCCATTCCCCATATATCTTGTCTTCCAGCTGCATGCAAAAAATATTTTTAATTTTTTAAGCATCTGCTTTTAAAACTTTGAGTTCCAAATTCTCTCCCCTCTTCCCTTCCCACCCACCCTCCCAAGGAAGGCAAGCAATTCAACGGAGATCACACATATATCATTATGCAAAACACTTCCACAATACTCGTGTTGTGAAAGGCTAACTATATTTCCTTCCATCCTATCCTGTCCACCTTTATTCAATTTTCTCCCTTGACCCTGTCCCTTTTCAAATGTGCTTGCTTTTGATTACCTCCTCCCCCTATCTGCCCTCCCTTCTATCATCCCCCCATTTTTATCCCCTTCCCCTTACTTTTCTGTGGAGTAAGATACCCAATCGAGTGTGTCCCTCCTCAAGTTGAATCTGAAGAGAGTGAGATTTGCTCATTCCCCCCTCACCTGCCCCCTCTTCCCTTACAACAGAACTTCTTTTTCTTGCCAATTTTATGTGAGACAATTTACCCCATTCTATCTCTCCCTTTCTCCCTCTTTCAATATATTCTTCTCTCATCCCTTAATTTGATTTTATTTCTTTTAGATATCATCCCTTCATCTTCAACTCACCCTTTGCCCGCTCTGTCTCTCTATATATACACATACATATATACGTACATAGACACACGCATATGCATACACACACATACATACATATATATGTATATATGTCTATATATGCATATTCCCTTCTGCTACCCTAATACTGAGGTCTCATGAATCATACACATCATCTTTCCATGTAGGAATGTCAACAAAACATTTCACCTTTAGTAAGTCCCTTGCAATTTCTTTTTCTTGTTCTTTTTCTTGATTACCTTTTCATGCTTCTCTTGATTCTTGTGTTTGAAAGTCAAATTTTCTATTCAGCTCTGGTCTTTTCACTGAGAAAGCTTGAAAGTCCTCTATTTTATTGAAAATCCGTATTTTGCCTTGGAGCATGATACTCAGTTTTGCTGGGTAGGTGATTCTTGGTTTTAATCCTAGCTCCATTGACCTCTGGAATATCATATTCCACGCCCTTCGATCTCTTAATGGAGAAGTTGCTAGATCTTGGATTATTCTGATCATGTTTCCACAATACTCAAATTGTTTCTTTCTGGCGGCTTGCAGTATTTTCTCCTTGATCTGGAAGCTCTGGAATTTGGTGACAATATTCCTAGGAGATTGCTTTTTTTTGGGATCTATTTAAGGAGGCGATTGGTGGATTCTTTCAATTTCTATTTTGCCCTGTGGCTCTAGAATATCAGGGCAGTTTTCCTTGATAATTTCTTGGAAGATGATATCTAGGCTCTTTTTTTGATCACAGTTTTCAGGTAGTCCAATAATTTTTAAATTCTCTCTCCTGGATCTATTTTCCAGGTCAGTGGTTTTTCCAATGAGATATTTGACATTGTCTTCCACTTTTTCCTTCCTTTGGTTCTGTTGTAGAATATCTTGATTTCTCATAAAGTCACTAGCTTCCACTTGCTCCAATCTAATTTTTAATGTAGCATTTTCTTCAGTGGTCTTTTGGACGTCCTTTTCCATTTGGCTAATCCTGCCTTTCAAGGCATTCTTCTCCTCATTGGCTTTTTGGAGCTCTTCTGCCATTTGAGTTATTCTATTCTTTAAGGTATTATTTTCTTCAATATTTTTTGGGTCTCCTTTAGCAAGTCATTGATTTGTTTTCATGGTTATCTTGCATCAGTCTAATTTCTCTTCCCAAATTCCCTACTTCTCTTACTTGCTTTTCCAAATGCTTTTTGAGCTCTTCCATGGCCTGAGCCCAATTCATATTTTTCTTGGAAGCTTTTGATGTAGGCTTTTTGACTTTGTTGACTTCTTCTGTCTGTATGATTTGTTCTTCTTTGTCACCAAAAAAGGAATCTAGAGTTTGAGTTTGAGCCTGAGTTTGAGTCTGAGTTCATTTTTCCTGCCTGTTCATGTTGCCAGGCAACTACTTGACCCTTGAGCTTTTTGTCAGGATATAACTGCTTGTAAAGTAGAGAGTACTTTGTCCCAAGCTTTAGGGTCCAAGCCCTGCTGTTTTCAGAGCTACTTATACTCCACCATCACCCCAGGTTCTATCACAGCAGTGCTCCTCCTCCCCCAAGTACTGCCAACCAGGACCGCAATTCAGGTCCAAGGAGGGCACAGCAAGAGAATCTGCCTTTGTGCCTATAAAGCACTCCTTGCAGTTCCCGCTCTGATCTGCTGCTAGATTCCTCCCAACATGTGAGCCAGGGACTGGGGAAGCCACTGATGCTGGTGCTCTGGAGGCAGCCTCAGGAGCTTCCTGCTGCTGCAACTGCCATGACTGCATGACCTCTACCACCCCCAGAGCTGGCAGCCAGACTGCTCTGAACTCAATCCCGTAGTTTCCCCTTAACCTGCTCTTTGAGTTTGTGGGTTGAGAAGTCTGCCACAGCTCACTGTTTCATGTCCCCAAGGCCTCTTCCAGCTGGCTGACTCCTGATCTGGTCTGTCCTGGCAAGGCCCATGCTGGGCTGCCCTCCACTCTCAGCACTGTGCTATAGACCCTTCCCAGTGACCATCCAGGCTCTCCTGGGCTGGAGATCTGTTTCCCTCTGCTGTTTTGTGGGTTCCACAGCCCTAGAATTTGTTCAGAGCCATTTTTACAGGTGTTTGGAGGGATTTGGGGGGGGAGCTTAAGCAAGTCCCTGCTTTCCTGCTGCCATCTTGGCTCTGCCCCCCACATGGATCCTTCTTAATAGGAGAGGAGTTAATATCACACAGCTAGAGGTAGGTGGTACAATAGATAGAGCACTGGGTCTGGAGTAAGAAAGACCTGAGTTCAAACCCAGTCTTTGACATTTATTAGCTATGTGACTCTGGGCAAGTCATTAAACTCTCTGTGGCTCAATTGTAAAATGGGGATGATAATAGCACCTGCCTCACAGGTTTGTTGTGAGGTTAAATGGGCTAATATTTGTAAAGTGTTTAGCACAGTGCCTGACACATAGTAGGTCCTATTTAAGTGCTTATTTCTTTCCTATTTCCTATCCCTTAGGCACATATGGTATGGTGATATAGGTATTACTCTCATATCTTTTCAGTTATGTAATTCTTTCATACTTTAATACAATGGTAGTAAGATCAGAGAATTAGAGATTTGGTATGGAAAGGAACCTCTGAGATCATTGAGTCCAACCGCTTTTTTTTTTTATATATGAGGACACAAGCCAAGAACGCTTAAGTGAACTGATCTGGCTCCCACAGTCAGTAAATAAATAGTCAATTAACATTTACTGAGCACCTACTATGTGCTAGGCACTGTGCTAAGTGCTGAGTATACAAAAAAAGACAAAAGACATCTGTTCTCTGGAAGCTTACAGACTAGAGGGATAGACAACATGCAAAACAATTATGTACAAACTGTCAAACTATATCGAGAGAGAGGGCAGAGACAGAGAGAGAGAGAGAGAGAGAGAGAGAGAGAGAGAGACAAAGAGAGACAGAGAGAGGAGAGAGAGAGACAGAGAGACAGAGAGAGGGGGAGGGAGGAGGAGAGGGGGAAAGAGAGAGGGGAGAGAGGGAGGGAGAGAGAGAGAGAGAATAAACCAAGGAAAAACACTAGAATTAAAGGGGATTGGAAAATCCGTTTCCTATGGAAGTTAGGATTTTAGGTGGAACTTGAAGGAAGATAGGGAAGCTAAAAGGTGGCGATGGGGAGCAAAAACATTCCAGGCACCGTATAGGGACAGCCAGTGAAGATTCACAGAGTGGAGAGATGGAGTGTCTTGTGTACCAGGCAATAAAGGGGCCAGTGTCACTGGCTAATGGCTTATATGTGTGTGGTGGGGATTAAGGGGAGGTGTAAAGTGTAAGAAGACTAATAAATGTTTGAGACCGAATTTGAACCCAGATCTTCCTGACTCCAGGTTCAGCATTATATCCACTAAATCATTTAATTGACCTTTATAGAATGGCAGGAAGAGAAAAACTATTATGTCGTGGTAACAATTTACTTTGTCTAAAATTATTATCAGAACTTATTCTCTGCCACTAATTAGCTTTGTGATTTTGGACAAGTCTCTGTTTACTTGTCTATAAAATGAGGGGTTCGAATAGATGATCTCTAAGTTTCTTTCCAGCTCACATTCTCTGCTAAGTCAGACTAGCCTGAGTAAATAAGCTTATTTTCATTGTAGAGAAGCATCACTGCAAAGAGCAGAGTGCTACCGTGTACCCTTATGTTTCTTATTTTCCTGATCAATCTGTTTTTACTAATTTTAATTTATAATCAGCACGACTGAAGCTCCCTAATCATATCAGGCATGCCAATCCTTTGAGAAACAAGTAGAATTTCACATCAAGGAAACTGGCTTTCATTCACTGAGGAGGAGACCCTCCAGGCTACTGCTCTCCAGAAGTAGGGCTAGGTGTTTCACACATTATCACAGTTAAGATTCAAACCAGATCCCCTCCAAGCCATGAGCAAATTGGCAACAGCAAAAGCGAAGTCGTGTCCTACCTGGTCAGTACAAGCAGGGAGAAAGTGAGCCTGACCTATTCAGGCTAGAAATCTTTGTTTGGGTTTGGTAGGGAACACCTGTGAGTCAGTGGAATGAACAATGACTTGGGAACACAAGGATGGGAGGGGGGGAGGCAGTCAAGTCTTCCTCCTGATTTTACTACCTCTGTGATCATAAGGAAGTCACAACCTCCGTTAGCCTTGGTTTCTTCCTATGTATATGAGAAAGGTTGGAATAAATGGTCTCTGAGATTTCTTCTAGATGTATAATCCTATGGCTACAATAAAATAGAAGATTTTGTTTTGGAACTGAATGGATTTTCACCTTGAAGATCTTAAATGCCTTTTCCTAATTCTTCCAATTTGTTAACACTTCCCCTCAATTAAATATTTACATGTAAAAACATATACATATATAAATATATTTACATAACTAAATACATATCTATATCTATATATATAATATAAACTTAACTGTGTAAATGTTGTTTTATCTCAGTATAATGTAAGTTTCAGAGGACAGGTACTATTCTCATTGCCCAGTGCCCAGCACATAGATACTTAATGTGTATGGTTGAATTGAATGAATCAGGAGGTGGGGGGCAATCAGTCTCACCTTATCTCAATTCAGTTGTATGCTTTGTGTCATATCACAGTTTAACCTAATAGACAAATGAGTCTAGTCCTACCTTGGGGGCATGTCATGGTCCAGGAGGGCCCTTTGGTGGATATTTTGGCTTGTAAAACCAAGAGACAGGATGTGTTCTCCTTGCTTGCTGAAAGTGCCAGCTCGTGTCAAGCTTCACTAGGCACACAAGGCTCTGATTTTGTATCATTAAAGGCTCATTATCTCTTTTAACTTCTGTTGGAAGCATTCATCCATAGCCACAGCTACTCCTGAAACAATAGAGCCTCCTAAGCTTGGTAATAATGCCCATTTATTTATTTATTTCATTTATCTATAGCAGCTTAAAGAGCCTTTAAAGGATGGATTGGGTTTCACAATATAAAGACCAAAAAAACAATTCTTGCTCATGGAAAATCTGGAATGTTATTTCTATAAGTCATTTCAATCTTAAAATGTAGAGAAAAATCAGCCCACGCAAGTTTCTTAGAGCCAAGGGTCTGAGTATACCTGAATGTTAAATTCCTGTTGGGGAAATATTGTATTTTTCCGAAGGAGAATGGTATGCTTTGCTTCTGCTTAGCCACAAAGAGAAAAATACTTTAATAAGAATGAAACTGGCTCAGCGTATTGATCTTGCCAATTTGTTGGGTATTAATATATATCCGACTCGTAGCTAAACTCTCCATTGAATTCAACAGTGGATTATATGAACAGTAATTTCTACATTTGTGGGCTTTGTTTACACTTTCATTACACCTCTACTGCATTATCTGATGCCTTCGTATAGTTTTCAATCTTATAGCCACTTTAATCTCCTCCTGCACTCAGCATATCTGAGTGAGTTTGTTGGCATAAGGGAATTTTGAAGGTTATATTACAGTACATGAATCAACGGCAAATGAAATGCACTGGAGACGCGATCAGCCAGTTTTAATTCATTGCAGAAAGTTATAGATACCAAAATGCATTTAATGTAATCTGATCTCTTTATTCAGTCCTGAATTTACGAGCAATTCACCAGGAGTCGAATGACAACTTTGTTTTAAAAATAGTAGTCTATATCGAATACCATTTTAATATATCTCTGACATATTTACATTTAAAGAGTGGGAGGGGGAGTGGAATCTTTAGACATAAATTTCTCTTTTCACAGGGAAAAGCCTGGGAAATATGATACTTTTGTTCACTAGGACATGATCTGTCATTATAACATAGGTCAGCTTGGTGATAACAGTTAAATAAATCCAACTCATCAGTACAGCTGGTAAACAGATTAGGATATCCCAAGATGACTGAACATTTCATTTCAAGGAGGAGGCAAATTGTGTCATCATGCTCTATCCTGTAATTGACCATTCTATGCCAACAGAAGTAGGATTGCTCTTTAGTCTAGAATGATCAAATGTTCGTGGTTCAGATTGGTCAACAAGAAGGAATGTCCAATGATTTTTGAGTCAGTTTCCTATAAGAGAATTCCTACAAATGCCAAACATCTGTCAACTATTGTGTGACTATTGGACTTTGTCCCTTTCACTGGGTCCAAAGTCATGTTTTGTGACATTGACCTTGTCATCATAGTTAAGATGACGTGACCCACCTGGATTAAAATAAGACAACCTCCTTTCCTTCATATCTGATAATTTTTCTTTATTCCCATAAAGTACTTGTTACTTCCAGACAGATATAGTAATGAGCAAAATGAAAATTGTATTTACTATTTCCATTAACCTTAAAAATCACAGGATCCTAGGACCAAGAACAAGAAGGAAGCTTAGCAGTCACCTAGTCCATCCATACCCCATTTTAAAGATGGGGTAACTGAGACACAGAGAAAAATGAAGTACCACATATCAGAAAGGCAACAGAGCTGAGATTTGAATCCCAATTTTCTGATAGCAAATCTAATGCTATTTTTCAGCATTGTGCTGTGTTTTTTTTTTCTGAAAATGAAAGTGACTTCATGCTTAACAGTTTAAAATGGTTTGTTTTATTTTATGACAATTTATTTATTCTAGTTATCTGTCACTCAGAAACACAATACATTTTCATAGACTCTCAGTGTTAGCAGAGACCTTTGAGGACATATCAAGTGATACTAAAACAGAAACCCCTCTCTACAGCATTACCAATAAATTGCCATCCAGTTTATATTTGAAGGCTTCTGGCAACAGGGAACTCACTACCTCTCAAAGCAGTCAATTTCCCACCCCCCCCCTTATATTTACTAAAAAATCTACCTTTCAGCGACTTGATACTTATTTCTCTTAGTTCTGTGTTCTAAAGACAAAGTAAATCTTATCCCTCTTCCATATCAACAAACCAATAGAAATTTATTAGATATCTACTATGTGCCAATTAGGGACAGCTAGGTGGTGCAGTGGATAGTACACTGGGCCTGGAGTCAGAAAGATCCGAGTTCAAATCCAGCCTCAGGCACATACTATGTGACCCTGGGCAAGTCATTTACCGCTCAGTTCTTCATCTATGAAATGGGGACACTCTGGAGAATGAAATGGCAAAAAAAATGTGGGCCTTCCTTTTAACTGTTTTCTCTTTTAGAATGCTAAAGTAATCAAGTGTCTTTGATTAAGTCTTGCTAGATCCAAAGCCCCAGGCCCATACCCTTTTGCTGATTAGGTGCAAAGCCTTCTGGCCCTAAGAAAGCTATATACTTAGAGGTTAACATTTTGCTTTGGGGCTCTCACTCACTGGAAGAGTGTCTTGTGATTTGACCAGATGAGACTCTGGGTAGCTGCTGGAGCCCCCGGCTTTGAAAACCCAGATGTTGATGCCTCTCTCTCCCTGGTAACTATGTAATTCTTTGGTCAGGCAGCTAGAGGCCTGTATGTTGATAACTGTGTGTGTTTGCCCTGTTTATACTGTCTCTGTTTGTAATTTCTGTTTGTATTAGCTCTGTAGTTCAGGGTGCTGGCTTTCCCCCCCTGAACTAAGTGAATGATATATGTATGTTTAATTAAAGTGAGATTGTTAACCCCTTGAGGTTGTTTTCCTTAGAAAACCAAATCAAAGAAGCTGTGCTAGGAGCCTTCCTGTATGTTGGTGTTATCAGTTTTTCACCCCCCACAACAGCTGCTAGCAACACTGTTGTTACACAAACCACTCTAATATTTTTGCCAAGAAAACCCCATGGACAAGTACATGGGATCACAAAGAGTCAGACAATACTGAACAACTGAAAAACAACAACAACGTGCTAATTCCTCCAACTGATCCCCTATAGCGTGACTTGGATTTCCCTCACCATCCCGTTAGCCCTGCTTTTCTCTAATAAATACAATGATACTTTGTCATCACCACCTTCCAAATTGTATGAAATAGAATCCGTCACTTACTACAAATTTTATATAATGGCAAAAATCACAGTGGTAGAAGTCTGAATAAAGTAAACTTAGTATAATCCAACAGTTCATTTTGGGGACTAGAATACCATACTATGTCATTTCAAAGTCACAACAGCCACAGACAAGATTATTTTCAAAATAGAACTGAAATTGCTAGCTCTTGCTTAATGGATGGTGTTCATTTCCATTCAAGGACTATTCCAAACCAAAAAAAAATGAGTTCCTTTCAAATATTTATATGTGATTTGTTGATTTTACTGTGGTAGAATTGTGAAATGAGACTAAACTTCTCATTCAATTATTCTTTTTATTCAATTACATCTCTTTTCTAAAAGCACACAGATTGGTTTGGATAGGCAGTTGGTGGAGAATTAAAAAGTGGGGTAGAGAGTATTGGCAGAGAGAAATATTTATTTTCAGAATTAATGGCCAAATGCCCTAACATATTCAGTTCACAGAAATCAAAAGAGAAAACGTTTTGTTAGAGCAGCCTACCTTCAGCCAGTTCATATAAACTGATATCCCCTACAAGGGTGTTTAGCTCAATCAAGTTCAGATGATGCAAAGAAAGAAGGGGGTGGGGGGGTGGGGAGTGGTCTAATGTTTCCCTTAAAAGAAAACTTATTTCAGAGTTCATGAAAACAAGAAATCCAAAAAATGTTTCTTAGCATACTGCCCAATTTTTCCTTTACTCAATTTCATCCAATTATTCCTAATTATTCACCCCCTGCTCTAGTTCCATTGTGTTTATGCCCTTCTAATCCTGGTGGACTTGTCATACCTCCCTCAGTTATCACCCAGGCAAGCTGAATTGAATTATTCAAAACTTCATTCATAGATTAGTCCCTCTAATCAACTTTATTTCCTCCTCTCGGTCTGACTTCTTTTTGTGGCTATGGTTATTCCACAAACCCCAAGTTAGAGATGGCACCCAAAGGGTTCTAAATATCAATTGTCCAGTTCATGAACCTGAGATCTCTATCAGAGCAGGTCCAACCAATTGGTGATATCAAAATGTCCGACAGTTTATTCTTCTCTCTTAACCCTTTGTTGTATACCTTCTGTTTGGAAAGGTAGTTTTTTCAGGGTGTTTTTAATTAAAATTAAACATTTTAATATTTCTGATGGATTTCATTCTTTTTTTCTTGCAGTGCACTTCCTTGGATATGCCGAGATTTCTAAGTAAAACCAGAATTATTGTCATTTACTTTTACTATCTTAGTTTCAGTCACTTCACTGCTTCCCTCCCACAGCCATTACAAATATTCAAGACTATTTTCATGTTGTACAATTATGTATCACAAGTCAAAAGACAGTGTTGACAGAAGATGAAACAACAACACCATCTCCTGATACCTATCTTCTTCCCTTCTTTTTCATTGTGAACTTAACCATCACCAAAAACCACAAACAATTCAATATTCGAAGAAGGAAAAAGATCATATGAGATTCTGTGAACTTTTGTTCCATATAATTTGAAAGGATTTATTAAATTTAACAAAGAAGTAACAAAACTACCCTTTTTACTTGTTCTGCCTTCAGAACTTTTCCTTTTATACATACATATATATATGTATATATGTATGTATTTTAAAAATTCATTACTGTTCAGTAATAATTCACCCTCTTCACATTGAACATCACACTTCAAATGAGATAAAGTGCTTACCACCATGTCAGGCACATAGTAGATGTGTAACAAACATTTGTTTCCTCCCTCCAACTTTTAATAAATATTTCAGCAGAACAAATGAGCACATTGACCATGTCTTTAAAAAGGACATTTCATTCTGTATTTCTCATTCATTTACCTCCCTGCCAAGAGGCAGGATGTATGCTTTATTATTAATCTTTGAAAGTTATGATTGGTCAACGCACTGATCAGTGTTGTGCAGTGGTAAGTTGTTTGCCTTTATATTACTATAACTATCATGCAAATTTTCCTCTAGTTCTGTTCATTTTATTCTGCATGATTTCATGAAATTCTCCACATTGTCATCACTTAGGATAGAAAGCTATTCCATCATGTTCACATACCACAATTTCTTCAGCAATTTTCCAAAACATGGGTACCATCTATATTCTTTCAAAAAAAAAAAGAAAGAAAGATGAAACTGTGTTAATTGAGTTCACTGCAATGAAATTATATAATCTCAACTGGGCCCTCACTGCAGCAAGGCAACCCTTTTTAACCTATCTAATTGATTTGTTATCTTGCTCACTCTCAATCAATCAATCAAAAGGCAGTCCCTGTCCTCAAGGAGCTCACAATCCTTCTCAGGCCTCTCACGTAACCCCCTTACTCCACCCTCTCAGTTGAGGACATTGATTCATACTTCACCAAAAATTGAGAATCCTCATCAAGAACTCTCTTCAAGCCCCTCATTCTTTTTTCTTATCACTCAGACGTCTTCCCCCACTATCTCCTCAGTGTTCATGAAATGGTGTCCTTTCTTCCTGCTCAGACCAACCCTTCATAAGTGATCTAAATACTCTTTCATCTTCTCCAATAGTTTGCTACCCTTCCTCCAGTCATCCCCACTCTCTGTTACTTAATCTTTCCCGATAAATGTGCCCATTTTACTCTTATCCTTAAAAAGCCTCACTTGATCTAACCAATTCTGGTAACTATCATCTCATATCTCTCATCTAAGTCTTGGACAAACTCTTTGAGAGAGCCATCTACACTATCTGCCTCTATTACCTGTCCTCTAACTCAATTCTAAACTCTCTGTACTCTGGCTTCTAATCTGAACTTCAACTGAAAATGCTATTTCCAAAATTACCTGTGACCTCTTAATTGCTTATTCAAATGGCCTTTTCTCAAGCTTCATCTTTCTTGACCTGCCTACATCATTTGACAGTCAATCAATTGCTCATCCTGGCTACTCTATAGGTTTTCATAACATTGTTCCCTCCTGACTCTGGTTGTTTTTGCTCACTCCTGCCTGACTCTCTGTGACTTCATTTGGGGTTTTCATGGCAAAGATACTGGAGTGGTTTGCCATTTTCTTCTCCAGCTCATCTTACAGATGAGGCAAACAGGGGGTAAGTGACTTGCCCAGAGTCACACAACTAGTAAGTGTCTGAGGTCAGATTTGAACTCAGAAAAGACGAATTTTCCTGACTTCAGGCCCAACACTCTATTCACTGCCTTGGTTCTTAGTCTCTCTTTTTGGGGGCATGGGGGAATCTTCATGCTGGTCAGGCCCAGTAACCATGTATGCCCCCTAAGGTTCTGTCCTAGGCCCTCTTCTTTTTTTCCTTTGTACTATTTTGTTGGGCACCTCATGAGTTCCAGTCAATTCAACTATATATGCAGGTCTATGTATGCTAATCTCTTTCACAAGCTCTAATCCTACACTACCAATTGCCTTTGGACTTCTTAAATTGTTCTATAAAATGTCCTATATGCATCTCAAACTCAATATACCTCATATAGAAATCATTATCTTTCCCCCAACACCTTTCCTTCCCCTCTTTCCAACATTTCTGGTTGTGTCAAAGAGCATCCTCCTAATGTCTCCTTGTAGGACTGACTTTGCTCCTCCAAATGATTGAGAAGAATTTTCATGCTTTTGAACACTCATCATGGTGGTGATACCTGGTTTGTTTTATAATTCTAAAATAAGTGGATAGTTCATGCTACAAATAAAAGCAAAAGCATAGGCATTAAAAATATGAACACCAAATGACATTAGCCTCCAGGCTACCAGTGATCTCCATAATACCCTTGTGGAACACAATGCTTCACAATTGATCAGTAATTATGTAGAGAGCCTTTGGACAAAACTGGCTTTACATATTGGAAAGCTGTCATGTGGAAAAGTAATTAGACTTATTTTATATGGTTTAAGAGGATAGAACTAAGAGTATGGCCGGAAATTGCTGGACAGTAGATTTTTTTCTCAGCATAAGAAAGAATTTTCTAGCAATTAAAGAAGGCCCAGTGATATCATGGGCTGTCTCATGTCAGTGGCCTAGTTCAAGCAGAAGTTGGATGACTACCTACCAAGGACATCACAGAGGAGATTCTTAAATGTGGGAAGGAAGTGGATCATATGATATCTCAGTTCTCTTCCAACACAATGATTCTAAGAAGCAAATCAAAGAATGGTCGGATTCAATTTGGAAGGCAGAAAGATCAGATTTGTATCAGAAAAATTGAAGTTCTAGTTCTAACATTTAATTAATTAATTAGTCAGTCATTCAAAAAATGATGACTACTTTTTGAGCATTTCCAAAACAGAACTGATCATGTTTCCTTCCAAATGTGCATTTTTCTGAATTTCCCTATTTCTGTTAAAGGCACAACCGGTTTTCTAGTCTCTCAGGTTCACATTCTTGGCATTAACCTCTATTTCCCATTCTCCCTTACACTGAATCTCCAAATAATTGTCACATTTTGCTATTTCTATTTCTACAAATACTCTTACATTGGTCTCATTATCATGCTGACATACCCACCACTCCACTTCAGGCCCTCATCTCATCTGGATGATGGCTTCCTCTCTGGATTTCCTACTTCCAGCTTCTCCCTGCTCAGATCCATCCTCCAAACAGCTTCCAAAGTTATTTTGCATAGACACAGGTCTAATCATACCACTTTCCTACTTAACAAATCCAATCTATTGCTAATAAGATAAGATGGTAAATCTCATCTTTGTCTTTTAGAGATCCTTTCAACCTGGCCCAAACCTGTTTTTCTAGCCTCCTTATACATTACTATACTTCCTGCAGTCTATGGTCCAGTCAAATTCTTTATCCTTTTCTCTGTTCCTTCTCACTGTCACCTCATCTGATCTCTCACTTCTTTCTACACTTGGCTCAAGCATCATCTTCTACAATAAACATTTCCTGACCTCCCACCCCAAACTACTTGCACACTTCCCCCTGTTGTCTACTTCTTATTTATTATATATTTATTCTGTACATACGCACACACAAACATGAATACATATACCTACATATGTATATTCCTATTGTTTTCCCTGATAAAATGTAAATTCCTCCCAAGTAAACACTTTTCATTTTTTGTAACCCCAGTATTCAATGAGACACAGAATAGATAATAACTGCCAATTGATTAACTAATTGGTATATGCCAGGTACTATGCTTGAGGTTGGAGGTACATATACAGAAGTACAATAATCCCTGTCCACAAGGAGTTTCCATTCTGTTTAACTAGTGGGGACTTCTGGACAAACCACTTAACTCAGTTTCCTATAAATTGGGGATAATAATCCTTGCACTGATTAACTTACAGGGGTTGTGAGAAAAGCACTTTGAAAAATGAAAGGGTTTATATTTATATGATATTATTAATACTTACATTAAATATATAATCAATAATATCAATACCAGTTAGACTTTTGATTTTGGTTTCTCTATATACATACATATGTATATATGTATGTATATATATATATATGTACATATATATATATATCCCTCAGAATTCATTGAAATGTAAAAGGAATAAAAATGGTTAGCATGAAACAGAATTGCTGAAGAAGTCCAAACAGAACACAAAAATAAGCCTGAATATGTTAGAGAGGACTGTGTCATAAAAGCTGTGATTTACAGTCATACACATTAATTCATATAGTGACTGTAATGCACTTGAAGTAGTAAAAAAATAAAAAAAAAACTTGATAAAAGTGAAATGACCGAAGCCAATTATATGCATCAATTCTATCTTCTTGAACAATTATCATTCTTTTGTAAACTGCAATTTCGGCCACTCGTGTGTACCAACCCTTAATTGTGTTTAATTCTTGGGTTCTCAGACAGTTGGTAATGAGACATTTAGCATACAACAGTGCGGCTGCCAGCTATTTACATTGTGGAGTTGAACTCCCAAACAGACATCTAGAAATCATGGATGGCTGCCACTTGCAGCATCCTGATATGCCCAAGCTTTTCAACTTGATTTCTGAAGTTGCTATCTTATTGTAGGAACTGGTCACTCCTCGATAGGAATCTAACCTAAGGCTATTATTTTGTTTCCTCCTCCCTGCAAATTACCCCATCTCATGACATCCCTCTATGCCATGTCCTTCATACCACTATTGAGTAAGAATGATGAGTTGACGCTTTACTACAAAGCACCAATGAATTATATTAAACTAAAAAAATCATAATACTGCCTCTACTACATATTTAGGTATTGATGGGATTCTCTATTTCTCTCACTAATTTTTTTTTATTAAAACAAGAAGGGAAATAGGTCCTAATGTGCACACCAAATTATGACCGCATACCTTTAATTTCTGAAACAACCTTAGTCTAGAGAGCTACTTTTTGGCACGGAAGCAATGTAGTAATGCCACAGAAGTTCAGGTTAGCATTTCCTGCCTTGCTTAAGAATGGATTCTCCATTTTCCCTCCTCTCAAATGCCATACAATTTTTTATAAATAATATCTGACATATTAAGTTGGCCTTTGAAAGGGATCGTATGAAAGAGATAGTATGGGAGGAGCAATGAGACCATATGATTTTGGCATGAGTCATTTAAATTTTCTGGGCCTCGGTTTCCTCATACAAAAATAAATATATGTTAGTTTTGGAGTGGATGAAGAGGCAACATGGTGGAGTGGCTAGAAGTTGGCTTTGGAGACAGGAAGACCTGGGTCCAAGTACTTCCTGTGACACGTACTAGGTTCATGACCCTGGATAAGACACTTAACTGTTAGTACTCTGGGCATTTAAAATGATAAATTATAGAGAAAATGTCAACCTGAATTGATAGAGTCTGTTCTCTAATAAGGAATTGGCCATATCAATGAAATCAATGACAAGTCCAATCAATCACAAGTCTTTCTCCTTGGAATAGATTGTCTCCAATGTAATTTCCACCTCTTTTATTCTACCATTTGAAAAAAAAATAGTCAATGATCTATTTAGGTATATTTGCAGGAGTTCTCCCCTGGCCCCGCCAATTTTTCACACACCCAGTTTTTCTTATCTAGTGATATTAGCATCATTTTCTATCTATACCTGTGTTCTTTACTTTTTTTTTTTTAAAGAAAATTGAGGACTAGCAACTTTCGCATTCAAAGTAGTAAATTTCCCAAAAACAAAAACAAAAGAGAAGCAAAAAAGGCAAGCATGTAGTGTGCCTCGATCTGTATTCAAACTTCACAGTTCTTTCTCTGGATGAAGATAGCATTCTCCATCGTGAGTCCCCTGGAGTTGTCCTTGCACCTTACGTTGCTGAGAAGAGCGAAGTATGTCAGGGTTGGTCCTCACAGAATCCATATATCTGTGGTTGTGTACAATGTTCTCCTGGCTCTGCTCTGCTCACTCAACATTATGTCATATAGGTTTTTCCAGGTTGTTACGAAGTCCGTATCATCCCCATTTCTTATGGCACAATAGTATTCCATTACCTTCATATACCACGGCTTGTTCAGCCATTCCCCAATTGATGAGCATTCCTTTGATTTCCAATTCTTAGCTACCACAAAAAGAGCCACTATAAATATCCTTGTACATATGGGTCCTTTTCCCGCTTGTGTGATTTCTTTGGGATACAACCCTAGAAGTGGTATTGCTGGGTCAAAGGGTATGAACATTTTTATAGCCCTTTAGACATAGTTACAAATTGCTCTCCAAAATGGCTGGATCAGCTCACAACTGCACCAGCAATGTAACAATGTTTTTGCTTCTCTTTTGTTTTTGGGTTTTTTTTTTTTGGTTCTGTCTCTTCTTTCTCATGATTCATTCCACTGGTCATAATCCTTCTCCACAACTTGACTAGTGTATAAATTAATTCAATGCGAAGTTATATGTGGTAGTTATATGAGATTCCAGGCCATCTTGGGGAGGGAAGGAGGAGGGAGGGGAGAAAATCTGGAACTCAAAATTATGTAGAACTGTGTGTGGTAAACTAAAAACAAATAAATAAATTAAAAAAAATGTAAAGTAATGCAGCTCCTACTTTTTGTAGATACATCAAAATTGTTAAGACATCGTGTAGTATGCTTTAAACCTTATCATTTACAAATCTAATTATTTTCCTTTATAAACGTGTGGGTTTTTTAAGTGATGAAAGATATTTCTGTTTATAAGATAATTATAGTTAAAGGAAATGGTCTCAAATCCACTGACACCAAAGTATCCAGGGAATATGTAATAATAATTGAGGTGTAGGCAGGAATTTTAGGTATCCTGCCCAATGACGAGAACATTATTTCTTCTTCTATAATGCAGATTAGCAGAGAGGCTGTGACCAGGCATGGAAGGATAACAAGATTTCAATGATGATATACTAGAAATAATACTGTTGAGCTTAATGGAAAATTTTTAGATTTTTAGCATATTTATGTCTATTTATAGACATAAATATATATATATATATACACATATACACACACACACATTATACATACACACAATTTTGTGGTCTTTGCTAGTCCTTATTTTCTTGTAGCAAAGATATTGATAAATCATTGATAAATTGGAATGGAATAAAAATAGCTTTCTTCAAAAGAAAAAGTAGTAAATCTTCTTCACATATTATTTGGCACAACTTTTGTCTGAGCATTTTTATAGCCCTTAAATTAGAAATATTTTTGTTTGTTCTCTTCCTGGTTGCTATCCCTCTCTCTAGGATTCTCATTCAGTTGACTACTCTCATTCAGGTTCCCTGTCACCCACAGGTATTATGAGTTAGTCAGACGATCTTTCCAAACTTGAACTTCATTAATTCAACAGGTACCTACTGAGCACCTGCTGTGTGCTGAGCACTATGTTAGGAGCCAGAGG
Organism: Trichosurus vulpecula; assembly: GCF_011100635.1. NCBI lineage: Eukaryota > Metazoa > Chordata > Mammalia > Diprotodontia > Phalangeridae > Trichosurus > Trichosurus vulpecula. The sequence continues at coordinate 189,020,261 of NC_050580.1, read as the reverse complement.
AAAATAAAAAGGATAAGACATAACCCTGCCCTCAGGAGCATACAGTCAATTTGTGGATAAGTCAAAACATTACGTAAGTATATTAGAGAGATAGAGCACAACAGACTTTGTGATTTGTGAGACAGAGAAGTCTTACCAGCAGGGAGGATGAGGGGAGGTTTCTTGCAGCAGGTGCCTGGCATTAATAAATATTTGCTGGCTAATTGTTTGATTGAAGATCTGATTTAAGATTTAAGACTTGGATAGGAAATTTCAAGCAAAGGAACTGGGAGAGATGAGCATTCCAGGCATAATTAACTGTGTATATCATAGACAACAAGGCAGGGTGTGTTCAAAAGACTGAAAGTTGTTCAGTTTTCCTGGTCCTCAGGAATTTGTGACAGCATGGCTGTGAGAAGAAAGGTCAACAACAAAACTTTCCAGGTGATTTAGAGGGTTTTTTGGTGGTTGTTGTTTTGAAAATTTTCCTTCGTTAGTTGAAGGCACCATCTTAGTCACCTGTTTTGGAAAGAGACTGGGATTATTCTACTTGGTCTTAGAGGGAAGAACTAAAAGCAATGCTAGAGAGAGGAGGCAAGTAGACTTAGACTTAATTAAAGGAAATATGCCACAAAGATTAAGCTATGCAAAATATAGAATGGGCTTCCACAGGAAGGAGTGGATTTCTCCTCAGTAGAGGTCTTCAAGATGGTTAGACGACCACTTTTCAGGTAGTTTTAATCTCATTCATGTATTGTTAGACCACACTGCTTTCTGAAGGCTCATCCAAAGCTGAGGTGCTAGGATTCTGTGATCTCATGGCACCATTTACTTTGAGACTGATTTATATTGTATATGCTTGGATGAGAGGTGACCTGGCTTAATGGATAGAGAACTTGCCTTGGAAGTAAAAAGACTCAGGTTAAAGTCCTGCCTGTGACACACACTTCCTGTGTGGCCTTGGACAAATCACTTAACCTTTCAGTGTTCTAGGCAATTCTATGAAACAATAAGTTATACAGGTGTCCACCTGAACTGGAAAAGGAGTTTCTTTATCTGGAAGCTCCCTATGTCAATGAAATCATAGGTTCTCTACCTATACATATAATGTCTTACTGCTTCGAAAGTATTGCAAGCTTCCTAAAGGCAAGGAATATGTGTCATTTATCTCTGCGTCTCCTCCTTCCCACTCCCCTAGGCCTGCCGCCCCCTCCCCCCAGCACAGAGAACACAGATCTAGAACTGAAAGGGACCTCAGAGACCACCTACTTCCCTCACTCCCCACTCTTCCCATTTCAAAGAAGAGGAAACTGAGACCCAGAGAGGTTGAGACTCGCTCAAGGTCACACAGCTCACAAATGCTAGAGACAGGATCACCACATTGCTTTGTACATTTTTTTTTTGCTTAATGAATGTTTGTTAAATAAATAAATGAATTAGTGAATCTGACCTGCATTCTCTCCTCTATCTACTGCCTTTAAACTAAAGCTTATCGGTCCTGATAAAAATCACTAGTTTGCTTATTTTGTGCCACAGTATGTCTTTGTTATTAAATATTTTATATTTGCAAAGTACTTTACAATCATCTACTATATAACATAAAATACTACTTTCCCTGGATAGCTGTTACCACATTTCTCAGTCCTTTCAATAGCTAGCATTGAAGCTTGCAACATCTACCACATGTATTTGGTGTTTACTTTAATGTACTTAACAGAAACCGACTCTCCTGAGACTCTCCCCTTGTGAAACATGCTTCATCTCCGATTAAAGGTCTTAAAACCAGTATTTGGGGATTCTTCTTTGGCTTGGAGTAGAGAAAAGACTGTCCAGGGTGTAGTCTCTGAGCATAGATTTGAAGTTGGAAAGGACCAAGGCCTACTCTCTCATTTTACAGAGTCTGAATTTACTATTATTGTTAAGGGCAGAGCCATCCTTCCAGGCACCCAGGTGTCATTGCTGACTCTTTACTATTTCTCACCATCAGTCCCATATCCAATCCATTGACAAATTCTGTCAATTTCACCTTCATAGCATCTCTTGTATATGCCCCTTTCTCTTCTCTGTTGTTGTCACCACTTTGGTATAGGTCCTCATCATCATCTTACACTTGGACTATCACAATATCCTGCCGATAAGTTTTCCTGCCTCAAGTCTCTCTCTAATCCATCCCATCTTGTGTTCAGCTGTCAAATCAATCTTCCTAAAGCACAGATCTGACCATATCACCCTCTCCTTTATTCAATATTCCCCAGTGGCTCACTATCATCTTCAGGATTAAATATGAAATCCTCTGTTTAGCATTCAAAGTCCTTTACAATCTCTCCCCTTTTACCTTTTCACTCATCTTATACTTTAGTCCACCATGCACACTCTGTGATCCAGTGACACTGTTCTTCAAACAATATACTCTGCTGCCAGATTCTGTGCATCTTCACTGGCTCATCGCCATACCTGGAATGCTCTTTTTCCTAAGGTTTGCTTCCTGGCTTCCTTAAAGTCTCAGCTAAAGTTCCACCTTCTAAAAGAAATTTTTCTAATCCCTCTTAATTCCAGTGCAATTGCTCTATTACTCTGTCTGCCTCAGTTTATTCAATTATAAAATGAGAATCACAATAGCACCTACCTTCTAAAATTGTTGTGAGGATCTAATGAGATAATATTTGTAAAGCACTTAGTACAGTGCCTGGTACATAGTAGGCACTTAATAGATTCTTCCTTTTTTCCTTCCTTCCTTCTTTCCTTCCTTCCTTCCTTCTTTCCTACCTACCTTCCTTTCTTCCTTCCTTCCTTCCTTCCTCCCTCCCTCCCTTCCTTCCTTTCTTCTTTCTTTCCTTTTCTTTCTTTCCTTCCTTCTCTTTCCTTCCTTCTTTCATAGCATACTAATGATGGAATCGGTGTTAGATTCAGTCTCCCTGACTTCCAGTTTGGTGATCTTTCTACAGTACCATGAGGCTTTCAAAATCATGCACATAGTACTCTAAAAAAAGAAAGAAAGAAAGAAGGAAAGAAAGAAAAGGAAAAAAAAGAAAAAGAAATATGCCTGAAATGTACAATATGTCACTTTGTCTTCTTCTCCTCCTAACCCTTTATTCTTAATCCCAATCTAGCTCTTCTTCAACTAATATAATATTATTAATAATTAGGCTTCAGAAGAACCTATAAAATTTCCTTGTTGTTAATCTTATTATTGACCAACTTCATTCTTTGTTGGTCCTCCTCCTCCAGCCCCTACCCTCATCTAAAACCACATTTATTCCTAGTGGTAAAGGGTTAGTTGAAACACAAATTTAAACAAAACAAAAAAAAACCCAAAAAACTCTTTTCCTCTAGGTCATTTGTCACCCCACCCCACCGCAAATCCTCATTTCATAACCTGATGTTCCCAAATCGTCAGAGCATTCTCTTATATTGTTCAAACACTTCCAACAGAAATTCACTGTTTTAGCCTGTAAAGTCTCCTGTAGAGATTCCACCAAATCTTAGATTTCTTCTGGAAAAGATTTTCCTTTCCATTTCTTTCTTTCTTTATAGCTGCAAACCAATACTGCCATCCACTGTTGCTTTGAATAATCTTTTTTCCCCCTCAGTGCTTTCCAAGATGGTCTGAAACAAAACTTGACAACAAAATTAAACCCTTTTAGACTATAAGGAATGTGTTGTTTCTCAGCAAGATCTTCACTATAGATTTCTCCTGAATTGAAACTGCCCAACTTTTTGTCTTTTATTCAAACACTCAAGCTGAGAAAATACCCTTCGTTGCTATATTATTATTGCAGAAGGGGAAGGGGGAGAAGAAGCTCCCAAACTTAGCTTTATTCTGTTTTCCATTTACTCCATTTAGAGGAAAAGCGGAGGCAGAGTGTCCTGGTTTGGCCCCAGAAGTCCTGGGTTCAAATTCTACTTTTGGCACCTTCCAGCTAAGACCAATGGCAAACTATTTAATCTTTTTCAGCCCTGACAAGTCTAAAAAGAGTTGTCTAATTTATAGATAAGGAAGAAAGAGTTTCCTATATGAATTAAATACCAAATTCTTAAGTATAACCTCCATTCAGCTTCTGGTATTTGCAAGAGATCTTTATGTTCTTTGAGAGATCATAGACTATGATAATAAGATATGGACCACAGGAGTAGCATGGATAGAGATGGGTAACAGATGGATAGGGATCTTACATCAATGAGACCACAGATCTTCAACATATTGCCACTGTTCAACTCTCCATACTAGATTGTCGGAATCTGACCATAATTGTATCTTTCAAAATCCCAAACTATTTTTCCCACATAGGCCAGGAGGATGACTCTGTCCTTAACTGCACTGTTGGTATATTCTTCCAGCTTCATCTGGATAGAAATAACTATGCTTAATATTTAATCTCACAGGCTGCTTATTTCAGATTCCCTTTTCCATAGCATTTGTTTTCTTGGTTCTATCCCACTTTTGGCATGAACCTGCTTTCAGTCTCTTTTTTTTTTCTTTTCAGTTCAGCTTTTCTGGTGATTGAAACCAGAACTATTTGCTATTTTCCACCTTCCACTAAATTAAAACCACCTTCCACTTAGGGCAGATGGAATCATGGCACACAAAGGGAATTTGGGAGTAGTAGAACTGTAGTATATTTCCAACAATGGCCTATGAAAAAGAAGTGGAGGAAATGTAAGATTTGAAAAGGAGATCAGCCAACCATGTAGCCAGAGTGAGGTGTACCTGATGACGGCTCAGAGTGCTGCATTGGTATCCACTATATATATGTATATGCATATGCATATGCATATGCATATGTACATGTACATGTATATGTATATTATATGTATATATATACATAATTAGAGCAGCAGTTCTTAAACTGGCATCTGTGAAGTGTTTTATTTTATTTTTGATAGCTGTATTTCAATGTAATTGGGAACTGGGTAGGACAATAGATGGAATTTAGGACTTATTAGATGTAGGACCCTGAGCAAGTCACTTAACCTCTGTGTGCCTCAGTTACCCCATCTATTAAATGGGGATAATAATAGCACTTGCCCCATAGTGTTGTTATGACGGCTCAAATGAGTTAATAAATGTAAAGCACTTTGTAAACCTTGCTATGTGAGTGCCAGCTATTATTCTTCATTTCCTATATATTTTATTTTATGTATTTAAAAACATTCTGAGAAGAGATCCATAGGACTCACTATACTGCCCAAGGGGTCCATGACTCAAAAAAGACTAAGTATCCTTGATAGAGGAAGGCCTCTAGTGCATCCAGGAGAAGAGGTCCAGGAAGAGAATAAGTGTTCCTACAGTGCCTACTACATGTCAGGTACTGCGCTAGGCACTTTACAAATATTATCTCATGTGTATCTCCCAACAACCCTGGGAGGTAGATGCTATTATTATCAACATCTTACTGTTGAGGAAACTGAGGCAAATGGAAATTAAGTGACCTGCTTAGGGTCACGCAGCTAGTATGGGTCTGTAGCCAGATTTGAACTCATGTCTTCCTGACTCCAGGGTCAGCACTCTATCCACTGTATGACCTAAAAATAACACCAGATGAGAAGGCATAGGTGGTGCCAGTGGATACAATACTAGAATAGATTGCTGTTCTGTCATGTCTGACTGTTTGTGACTCCATGGACCATAGCATTCCAATACTGGCCAAGGGGTTTTCTTGGTAAAGATAGTGGAATGGTTTGTCATTTCCTTCTTGAGCAGATTGAGGCAAACAGAGCTTAAGTGACTTACCTAGCTTCACACAGCTAGTAAGTGTCTGAGGTCACATTCAAACTCAGGTCTTCCTGACTCTAGGACCAGCACTCTATCCATTGAGCCACCTAACTGCCCTATCAGCATAGATTACCTTTTATCTACTCTTTATACATCTTGTATATACCTAGTTATTTACATATTATCTCCCCTATTAGATTGTGTACTTTTTGTGGGATACAGACTTTTTCTTTTTTTTGAATTCCCAGGCACAATACCTGGCACATATTAAATGTTTAATAAAATAATTGTTGCCAGATCCTTGATAGATAAGATCAGAGATGCATTGACATATGAAAAGGAACCTTACAGATGACAGAATCCACCTCCTTCAATATAAAGACAAGGAAACTGAGATCTAGAAGAGTGAATTTAATCGCCCAACATCAAAAAGCCTGTTATAGCCAGAGCTAAGAGTAGAAGCCAGGTCATCTGCTTCCTGAGCTTTCCACAATTACTCCACAAAGAAGCATACTCTATCTCCCTCCTTAGGCAGGTTGACAACTAAAACTAATGGATTTCAAGGTTGTAGTCTATAAAACTCAATGGAGACTCCTTTGTCCATACAGGGTGTTTCTAAAGTCTGGACACAAAGGCAAAAATGCGTATTTTCAAGAAATGAAATGATTGAAATTTTAAACAACATTTTATTTAATTGGAATATTAACAAATAACATCTTCAACTTCAAATAACATCATATTATTTCATATTCATATTCCAAAAGTGAATGTGCTAAAATTGACAGCAATATGGAGTTGAGTTATTGCATCGAGTTCACGTGAATCTTGCAAAGCGCATCAACCTTTGCATCACAAATGATGGAAATTTCTCAGAGTCGTTTTAGGGGTCAAATGAGATAGAATATGTAAAGTACTTAGAAAACCTTAACACAATATAATTTCTTTTTCTTATTTTTACTCAGAAAATGTTTGATGGAAGAAATGAGTCATAACTGAGAGAGATAGAAAATCCTTAAGAGGAGGCATGGAGGAATTGCCAGAGGTATAAAATAGTCCCATGAAAGTACCAGGACACATGAAGAAGAGAACAAAGGTGACTAAAAAATGAGGGATAGTAATATTTTGTTTTTATATAGTGCCTTATAATTTATAAGCACTTTCCCCGCCAAAACCCAGAGAGCATTATTATCTATTAGAATGTAAGCTCTTTGAGGGCAGGGCCTGTCTCACTTTGCACAAATAAAAAGTGTTTCTCAGATCAGAGGAAGAGCAAAATGCCCGAAGCTGGATTACTCAGAAATATATTCACAGATTAGATAGAATTTAAGGCTTGAAGAAGGAACAAAGACAGGGAGTGAGGATTATCTTTTGAACAATGACCTTAAGTCAATAACTGGTTTCTGCGTGGGTCTCAGCGATAAATTGACTAAAGTTCCCAAGACTTCAGTTCCTTGAAACAGTATGCCTGGAGTGCAATGTGAAGGTGTTTTGAGGATGAATGGGGGATCTGGGAGATGTTACAAGGAGAGTCTGGACATGGCATGCCTGCTTTCTGACTACTGAGAACAAGCTGTGAAGAGCTGAGAGTAAGAAAGAGGATAGAGAGAAAGAGAGACACAGAGACAGAAATGGAGAGACAGAGAGATAGAGACAAAGACAGAGACAGAAGCAGAGATACAAATGCATAGACAAACAGAAGGAGTTATGTTAGATCTATGGAAATCAATAGACACTATATGAACAGATTTTTTCTGCATAATCTGTCCAGACATTTGGAACATTTGCCATGCCCCAAGACAGGTAATGTGTCTCAGAGGAGATTTTTTTCTTCTACTATTCACTTAGATATGAGGCTCTAATCCCCTAGAGTTTGTGAAATGAGTATTTTCCACTCCTCTTGCTACTTGTTTTAGTCGCAATTAATCTCCTTACTTTTAAAATGTATATTTCTTATTTGGTCTGATGGTTTGATGCAACTTTGTTTAAATGACTTTAGAAGTTTCCAACTGAGCTGAGGTGGGTGTTCAAGACGAATCTTACTTACCTTCCAATATGGCCCACAGATTCAGGCTATAGTTAGAATAGTTAATAATGTCTCCCTGTATATATTTATAAATATATTTATATGAAACAAAATAGACAATGCATTTGACTCTCCTGCTGAATGTTTCTTACCATATGCTGGTCTCAGTAATGGCTAGGTAGTTAAAAAATTATATTCAAGAAGATTCTCAAATTCCCATCATCCTGACTTACCTCTCCCCTCCTCCAAATTTTCTTTAATAAGCTTCTATATAGTAACAGGCCTAGAACTGAAACCAGGGATGCCTCTGGAGCAACCATTTGACTTTCTGGTGAATTTTCAGTCCAAACCTGTCTTGTGAGTGTGTGGTTTGGCATGCACACTAGAAGGCATGCACACTAGAAGGCATGCACACTTGGGACTGCTGAACAAGCAATCCCTTTTTAATAACATCATCTATATCCAAGTGTTGCTGTGAGGATCAAATGAGATATTTGTAAAGTGACTAGCATAATGCCTAGCATATATAATGCTTAATAAATGTTTGTTTCCTGCCTCGCCCAAGGTTATACAGAAAAACAAAACAAAACAAAAACTCAACAACAATAAAAAAGAAAACAAGAAATCCCTTTTTCATAGAGTCTACATCTTTGTTCTCCAAGTAGGACATTGCTCAGAGAACTGTGTGAGTGATCCTTTTCCTTCTCCAAGGTGTACACTAATTCAAGAAATTCCCCTGTCTTTGTAACGTCTGGTGTCTGAACTCTCAACCTTAGAGAGTGTACTTGGGGATTACCCATGAGGCAATCCCCAAGGCTGGTGCTATCCATTCTTTGACTAGAAAGCTGTCAAAGGCTACAAAGAAGTTAAGGAGAATGAGGACTGAGAAAAGGTCATTGGATTTGGCAACTAAGAGATCATTAGTAATTTTGGAGAGAGCAGTTTTGGTGGAATGATAAGATCAGAAACCAGATTATAAAGGGTTAAGAAGAGAGTAAGAGGAGAGAAAGTGGAGGCACCAACAATAGATGACCTTTTTGTGGAGTTTAGCTGCAAAGGGCAGAAAAGTTATAGGATGATATTGTTCTAGATCAAGTCAGGTGTTTTTTTCAGGATTGAAGAGACATGGGCATGTTTGTAGGCAGTAGGGAATGAGCCAGTAGATAGAGAAAGATTGAATATAATTGAAAGAGTGGGGATGACAGAGGGAGCAATCTATCAGAGGAGACAGGATACAATGGAATCACTTGATTAGGGTTAACCATAAGTAAGAAGTATGGCGGCTTCATAATGTGAGATGGGGTGAAGGAAGAGGTAGTAAGAGAAGGCATGTGAAGGATAGGAGATAAGGAAGAGGGAGCTCATAGTGAAGCAACTCATAGCATTGATTGGGTACTCCTCCCACCCTGCCACATTTATGCCCAGAATGAATTTCAAGAAAGTTTGAAAATTTCAAGGATTTTGCAGGCAGTGAAATACAGTCAATCCTCAACATTTGCGTGTTTAACTTTCACAACTTCAAATAAGTAATCTCATTTTCACTTTCATGTTGGCAACCCTGAACATTCACAGCTATGCACAGTAGATAAAAAAAAAATAGATGGTTGTGGAGCAGCTGGTACCCTACTAGGCGCTTCACTGGTCTTGTTCATCCTACCGTTGTAAAGAGCTCCCTGTGCATTTGTTGCATCTTTTCATTGTTTGCCTTTAAAACTCACATTTCATGTTACAATTATGTTTCCAAAACATAGTGTAAGTCTCATGGGATTGCCTCAACAAGAACATTATGTAAATATATCTCATTATATAGATATATTATATGTATGTAATTGTTGTGTTTGTCCTTTGTTCTCAGAGAGGACTGTGACATCAGGGAATGATAACATGACTTGAAGTTGACTTGTATTTATATAACAGAATCTTCATAAAAAGTAGATTATGACAGAGAAATTATAAATAAATGTTTTTAAGGCAGAAATTCTAAACACAATTTTTACAAATCATGCAACAATAAAATTGTAATCAATACTGAGATCAAAAGATTCTATAACTTAGAAAATTTATTAAACACTTAGTATATGTCAGACACAGTGTTAAATGCTGGGAATACAAACACAAGCAAAAAGAACACATTCCCTGCCTTCAAGGAGCTTAAATTCTAATTAGAAAAAAATGATACATAAAAGGAATCTGGAAAGGGGTGAGGGGAAGGAATCCACCTGAGATGCATGGCAGAAAATTAGTCTAGAGAGTAGGGGGCTAAGCTGGTTTAGAAGTAATTATTTAGAAATAATTAGAAATTATTTCATCAAGTGGAAATTGCCACAGGAAGAACTTACCAATCAAAAGAAGGACTTGCAGCAATATATGTATTGCTAAGCAACAAAAAGATATCTTAATGAAGACTTAATAATATTTGAATGTTTGAAATATTGTGTTCATTTAAACTTTCTGACTCTGTTTTTTCATTTTTTAAAAAGAAGACTTATAACAGCACCCACCTAACCAGATTGTTAGAGAGATCATATGAGATAATATATGTAAAACACTTTGTATACATTAAAGCAATATATAAATAACAGCTCTTACTATTCTGAGTGCCACATTTTAGGAAGGACGTTGATAAGCAAAAAACATTAAGAGAAGGACCGACAAAGTAATGAAAGACTTTTTAAGGTTTTTAAAGACTTTTTTATCCATGGATCAGGTAAAAGACAAGAGAGTATTTATCCTTGAGAAGAGTCGATTTAATGGGGACATACTACTTTTGTTCAAATATTTGAAAGGCAGCGACAACATTGTATGATAGTACAGAGATTTTTTTTCTGTTGAATCCTTAATGAAAAAATGAGGTGCAATGGGTCAAAATTGAAAAGAAGAAAAACTTAACAATGCCAGGGGGAGGGGAAGCTTTCTCATCAATTAGAGCCAACCCAAAATAAAGTGGGCTGCCTCAGGAGCTGGTGAATTAGATGACTCTCCATTTGTTCAGAATTTTGTAGAGTACATTCATCTTTTGGTTATTGGTTGGTCACTCAGGAGCCACTGATTCCTTCTAATTTTGAAATTCTGTGATTCTATGAGGTCTTTTAGTCCTACAATTATATCAGAAAACACTTTGGTGTAAGAGATGACTGAATATAGACCAGATAAATAAATCATCAGGTTATAATGGAAAGAGTGCTGAATATGGAGTCAGAAGCTTTTACACAGTGGAAGGTAAGATTCAAATTTTTAAAAATGTTTTATTTTTAAGAATTTTATTTGCTATACAGTATTTATGGCACTTCCTTCCTGCATCGTTGCCTTGTCATGTTGGAGGGGTTTGTGTAGCTCAATGAAACCATGGGCTACATTGTGCAGGGTTATCCAAGATAGGCAGGTCATAGTGGAGAGCTCTGACAAAAGGTGACCCACTAGAGAAGGAAATGGCAAACCACTCTAGCATCTTTGCTAGGACAGTATTAAAATGGTAAAAGATATGGCATTGAAAGTTGAGCCCTTCAAGTTGGAAGGGCCTGGCATATTGTACTCCACAGGGCCATGAAGAGCTGCATGTGACTGAATGACCAAACAACAACCAATTATGGTACTGTAGATTTCATGTGTCATGAAAAGTGAATATTGTCTGAAATCAATGTTGTTGTTGTTATCATTTTAATTAAGATGTTTAGCACAAAAGGTCAAAGATTTCTAGAGACTTGCTAACAAGAAAAAAATGTTTTCCATGTTACCAATTTTATTTTGTGTACTGAATTTTACGAGTTTTTTCATAGTTACTATTTAGGAAAAGTGAATATTATCAGAATCAATGCTTTGTTACAAAGAATTACATGCAGAAAAGTGTATTTTCAGTGATCTCTAGCAAAACATTGCAGTTTTTGATGGTCGTAATATCACTCTTACTTCCCATAGGTTCAATGTATCAAAATGTGCATTTTTGACTTTTGCACCATTTTCTAGGAATGTTACCACTGAGCAAGTTGAGGATTGATCCTGGAGGGATAGGAGTGCTTGATATAGAAGTCAGAGGACTTGGGCTACAATCACAACTTTGCCACTTCCTATTTTTGTGACCTTGGGCAAATATCTGGGCCTTGGTTGCTTTATCTATAAAATGAGGGGGTGGTACCAAATGATCATTAAGCTTGCTTCCAGCTCTAATTCTATGATCCAGTGTTTGAACTCTCTCGTCTAGATCACCTGGCAAGTGTTTAAATGGTACGGGACAGATGCTTGTTCTCCTCTGGACCTTTATAGCAATAGCAGTTTTATTAATTAGAACACTTTCTAAAAATTCAGTATTCATTAATTTCTTCTGAGTTGTTGTTGATATTGTTGCTGCTGCTGTTGTGGTTGATGCTGCTGCTCCTGATGTTGCTGCTCTTTGAGAGTTGAGGAGATGACATAGAACAGGAACAGAAAATTCTTCTTGTCCAACCACAGGAAACCTCTCAAGAGATGAGACAGAATTTAAAATCCACTCAAAAGAAGTCTGGATGCCTAGCACAGTGCCTGGCACATAGTAGGCACTTAGTAAGTACATGATTGCTTGCTTGCTTGACTATAATGGGCAACCCTTCTCAATCAGTTTCCTCTCTGAGTTGTACTTGGATTTGTAGAAATATAGTCAAAGGATTTAAAGGGTGGGGGGAGTGAAGTTTAAGACCCCAGGTAAAAGATCAGGTAAAGGTTCACTTCCTTCAACAACATGGCAGAAGGCATCAGTCTTATAAGCTTAGTCTCTGCTGTTGCTGCTATGAGGGACTCCTTCCATCCGTATCCAAGTTGCTTTGAGAGATCTCTTTAATTTCATGCTCCTTTTTTCTTCTTCTCTTGTTTCACTCTTCCTGCCCAACTCCCAGAGTGGCATAAAAGTAGACTAGCATTGAAGAAAATTAAAAAGTAGAAAGAGATTGTCTTTGATACTACTTGCCTACTGATTCTTTGTCCTTTTTCAAGGTGTTCTCTCCTCAGCCCTTTATATATCATACCCTGTCTTTACATCAAAACCTGGTTTCAAGAAGTGAGTTGGATTCACTCAGGATAAAGTCTAAATCACTAATTTCAACAGTGTGATGAATCTCATTCATGCGGATACTCTCTCCAATAAGAATGCAATCCATCAATTCCTTCTCATCTTAATTTTTAGCCTTCCACGAACACCCCCAACTACAAATTTACTGGCATGGTTCCACTAAGTCTTTTACTGTTTTGTATATAGCAGTGTAACATTTGTATTGTGGGGCATCTACAACTTTGATTCTTCCTAGTTCATAGTGTTGCATGATTTATAACCATATGGGATTACTAGAAGAGTACAGATGTTCAAAAGATGTGTTTCTAATTAGAATTGAACAAATCAAATTATAATATTGGTTAAAATATGTTTTAAAGACCTTCATAACCTACCTTCCCAGTCATACTATATATTCTCACCTTCATATATTATATAGTCTAGCCAAACCAGCCTTTTTATCATTTCTTGCCTACAAGATTCATCTCCTATCTTGGTGTCTGTGTTGGTTGTCCCTCATGCTTGGAATTCATTCCCTCTTCATGTCCCCTTATTTATTTTTTCAAAAAAAATTGATGTATTTGTTTTTATATTACCAAAATTTCTGTGGATATTTCCCTAGATTGGGGAGTTCAAACACTGGATCACAATTAAAATTAGGGCTAAATTTAGATTTAGAACTCAAAGTTTGACTTGAACTTTGACATTTAGACATTTGGGAGATAGCCCTGATAGAACTCACCCTCAGGTTTACCATCTGACCATCAGAAGAGCATATCATTTATGGTAATCTGATTTCTGCAATCAAGCTAGGTGGCACAGAAGAGTGAACACTGTGTCCAGAGTCAGGAAATCAAGTTTAAATACAATCTTAGATAATTATTAGCCATGTGATCCAGGGTAAGTCACTTAACCTTTTTCTGCCTTGGTTTCTTTATCTGTAAAATAATCATAGTACCTACCTTCTGGGGTTCATGTGAAGATAAAATGAAAAAAAAATTGTAAATTCATTTGCAAGTTTTGATTACATATTTGTTGTTGTCCAATGTGTCCAACTCTTTGTGATCCCATGGACCATACTGTCCATGGGGCTTTCTTAGCAAATATACTAGAGTGGTTTATCATTTCCTTCTCCAGTAGATCAAGGCCAACAGAGGTGAAGAGACTTGCCCAGGGTCACACAGTAAGTGTCTGAGGCTATACTTGAACTCATATCTTCCTGACTCCAGGTTCAGTGCTCTATCCATTGAGCCATCTAACTGACTCTATATACACATTAGCTATTAAATTTATTAAGAGTTATAACAGTTGAGGGCTGCACAGACTTATTCTGGGACAGTTTTCAAAATGGAAAGGAAGTGAACACCACAATTTCATCCAGCTTATTTGAAAAAGGAAAAAAAAAGAAATTAGAGCAACTGGATTTTCTAGTTGACCCAAATGCTATTAATGAAAGTAGAATACAATGATAGAATCATGCATAATCTTGCATAATCTCAAAGCAGCTTATTTCTTTAGAAAGCTAGCAGAAGATAATAAAACACTTTCCCATGTGCATGTTTACAGTACTGAAATCTCCTGCCTATTGTGGAATTCACAATTCACCCCAAACTGCCCAGGACTTTGGCTTCACGTCTGCAGTACAACCCCACAGTACTCAGGTTACATCTGTTTGCAATGTAACCAAGAAGTCAAGCCAGAAGAGACATTTACTGAGCATACCACTGATGAAGAATTGTGACAGATACAAAAGGAACCAAATGGCCACAGTCCTCGAGGAGTTCTTAAGGATTTTTATATACAAGGAGCAATGAAATAATAGCTCTAGTGTGCATAGGACCAAGGGCTAAAATTGTATGATGTGATCTATGGACGACTGGAAGAAAGATCAGTGTGGGCTGGAGTGGTTGGGAAAGGATTCATAGTGGTAAGACTCGAGCTGGGCCTTGAAGAATGGGTTGGATTTGGAAAGGCAGCTACTTGCCAAAGTTCCAGGGAGCTCTAATTAACACATGTTGTGTTGGACAGCTGCAGATTACCTGTTCTATAATAGTATGAATTGATATCATAAATGGCTCTGATGCCATTATGATGTATCATGTGTGAATAATTCATGGATAGACTAATGGAGCCATACAATGGAACTGCAGGGGTGTTACAAATTAGAATTTATGTGCATTGACAAAGTGGTAGGTAGAAGCTGGTTCAGTGCTTACTTCCCTCTCTATGCCTAACCCTTACCAGAGCTACTACTTTAATGATCATTGTGGGAACAAAACCCCAGCTATGCTGTGGATTCATAGTCATCTTTCTCAAACCCATTTGTAAAAGCCTGCTTGTAAAACTGGGACTAAAAGACAAACAGGAAAAAAGAATGACGCCTCCTCAAACTGAATTACCCCTATTCCCTCACCCCCACAACCTAGTTATGCCATCCTGTCTTCATTTCCCTATCGCTGATGGCCAGAGCTTCTGATTATGTCTGTGTCAGGGAGATCTGACCTGTCTAATGTCTCAGAATGGAAAAAAAGAAGGAAATATAGGGGGGAAGAGAAAGATAAGGTAATATTTGCATAACTCTGGAAATTCATCACTGAATTCTCTTTCAGTTGGGATTTTAGTGGAGGACACAAATTGATTAAACTATCTTAAAAGGCCATCGAATCTTATCCATGCCTTCAGCCTCTTAAGGAAACTTTGCTTTCTTAAAAATGTTATACTGGATTTGTGTATTTTGTCTCTGATGTCTTTATAACTAGCTATTTTCTAGTATTTAGAATATTGTTGTTGTTCAATTGCTTCGTTTGTGTTGGATTCTTTGTGACCTCATTTAGGATTTTCTTGGCAAAGATCCTGGAGTGGTTTGCCATATTCTTCTCCAACTCATTTGACAGCTGAAGAAAATGAGGCAAATAAGGTTAAATGACTTACCTAGGGTCACACAGTTAGTACATGTCTGAAGTTGGATTTGAAGTCAGGAAGATAGCTTCCTGACTCTGGGCTCAACCCTCTACCTACTTTCCACATGAAGGGGATAGCAAAGCACAATTTGAAGGACATATTGAATGGAACTATGTGCTAAATCGAATAAATATTGGCGGTAACATGAGGTACTTGGAGGAAAAATTGGTTTAAAACAATTTTAAAATTGGCGGTAGCTAGGTGTTGTGGTAGACAGAATGCTGTGCCTAGAGTCTGAGACAGCTAAGTTAAAATCCAGCCTCAGACACCTATTATCTATGTGACCTTGGGAAAAATCACTTAACTTCCATGTGAGTCAGTTTCCTCATCTCCAAAATGGGATAACAATAGCTCCCATCTCTCAGTTTGTTATGAGGATAAAATGAGATAATATTTGCAAAGCACTTTATAAACCTTAGTGTTCCATATAAATAATAGTAATTATTATTAAAATTATTTGAAGTATACCTATATGATCATGGGTCAAGTCACCAAAATCACAGAATCTTAGAGCTGGAAGGGATCTCGCAGGATATTTAATCCAACTCCTTATTAAGGAAAACTATGGTATTAGTTGCCTCACATATAAAATGAAGATTTGGGCTAAGTGATATATATGACTCATTCCTTTTCTAAATTCTATGACAACATTATTTTTAGAATTCCTCCCAATGTTAACATTCTGTGTTTTGATTAAACCACCGCTGTGATATAGTAAATACACTGAAAGAAGGACCCACACCATATCCAGGGAGTGACTTCTTCACTCTTAAGGATCTAGCTCAGGCAGAGCCAAGATGGCAGAGTAGAGGCAGCAATCCAGCCAAACTCTCCCAACATTCCCCTCCAAACAATGTTAAAATAATGCCTCAAATTGAATTTTGGAGTGGTAGAGCCAACAAAATGTCAGAATGAGATATTTTTTTTCAGCCTGAGACAACTTAGGAGACTGGCAGGATGGGTTTGTGACACCAAGAAGGGGGCCAGCCTGTAGGACATGAAATGGCAGCACCAGTGGTGGACCTTTGGGGAAACTCCACCAGTGGCAACAGCAGCATCCAGAGCTCTCAGCCAAGAGACGGTAAGGTGGTCAGACAACTGGTCAGAAAGAGATTACAGGGGACTCTTTGCTAGTACTGGGTGCACTTGACACTGATTGGCACCTCTGTTGCGCATAGGCAGTTCTAGGCTGGAGTTCCAGGGTAAACAGGAGTGCTGTGGTCAGTCAAAAGGGAGCAAGGACCCTGGTTGCAATTTCAAGGCAGAAAGGAGCTGTAGAACTTGCAGCTGCAGGGCAGCAGGGACCCTTCTTGGGTAAAGACCAGTGCACAGACAAAGAAAGCTGTGACCATACTTCTCCCTGGATCAAACTACCTTGGAAGCACTGAAAACTTGTAGACCAACAGAACTAGCTCTGAAAACAGCAGCATGCTAAGGCCTGAAACTCAGAACAGTGCTTCCTTACTCCCAGGTGAGCAGAACCAAATTTAACATAAAGTTGAAAGTCAAGCAATAGGCTGGAAAAATGTGCAAACAACAACAAAAAAGAACTTGAACAGAAAAAAAATGACTACAGAGGCAGGGAAGACCAAGACAAAAACTCAGAAGAATACAACAATGTAAAAAGAATTACAAACGAAGCTTCAAAGAGAAATGCTAATTAGAAAACAAGTCCAACAAAAATTTCTGTGAAAGTTAAAAAAAGAGACGACTAGTAGAAGGAAATTGGAGGGAGGGTGAATGAATGATGCAAGAAAATTATGAAAAGAGAATTAATAGTTTGGTTTTAAAAAAGAGGTATAAAAATAATGAAGAAAATAACACCTTTTAAAAAACACGGACTTGGCCTCATGGCAAAAGAGGCACAAAAATTCACTGAAGAAAATAATCATTTAAAAATTATAATGAAGCAAGTGGAAGCTTATGACTTCATGAGACTTCCAGAGACAATTAAACAAAGGAAAAAAATTTAAAAAAGAAGAAAATGTAAAGTATCTCATTGGAAAAATAATTGACCTCAAAAACAGTTTGAGGAGGGGGGGCGGAGCCAAGATGGTGGCTGGTAAGCAGGCACTAGAGTGAGCTCCGTTACCGAGTCCCTCCAAAAACCTATAAAAATGGCTCTGAACCAATTCTAGAACGGCAGAACCCACAGAACAGCAGAGGGAAGCAGGTCTCCAGCCCAGGAAAGCCTGAATGGTCTCTGGGTGAGGTCTATTCCACACGGAGCTCGGAGCTGGGAGCTGGGAACAGAGTGGAGCAGAGCCCAGCCTGAGCGGCGTGGACCATCCAGACCAGAAGCCAGGCGGAGGGGGCCCTAGCGCCCTGAATCAGTGAGCTGCAGCAGTTACCAGACCCCTCGACCCACAAACACCAAAGACTGCAGAGAAGGTTAGTGGGAAAAGCTGTGGGAGTGGAAGGAGTTCGGTTCGGCTTCCAGCCCCGGGGGCAGCGGAGGTGGGGCAGCTACAGCTGTTGTTACTTCTGGCTCCAGGCCCACCTGGTGAGAGGAATTAAGTGGTGGATCAGAGCAGGGATGCACAGCCTGCCGAAGATCTAAGCCCAGTTCGGGTTGGGGGTTCTTGGGGAAGGAGCAGTGCGGGTCTGACAGAGCTGGCACCTCCCCCCTAAACATGGAACATAGAACTCGTTAGTCTACAAGCAGTCATACCCCACTAAAAACTCAAGGGTCAAGTTAGTTGGTTGGGAATATGGCCAGGCAGCGAAAACGCGCCCAGATTCAGTCTCAGACTTTGGATTCTTTCTTTGGTGACAAAGAAGACCAAAACATACAGCCTAAAGAAGACAACAAAGTCATAGAGCCTACAACAAAAGCCTCCAAGAAAAACATGAACTGGCCCCAGGCCATAGAAGAACTCAAAAAGGATTTGGAAAAGCAAGTTAGAGAAGTAGAGGAAAAATTGGGAAGAGAAATGAGAAGGATGCAAGAAGACCATGAAAAACAAGTCAATGACTTGCTAAAGGAGACCCAAAAAAATACTGAAAAATACACTGAAGAAAACAACACATTAAAAAACAGACTAACTCAAATGGCAAAAGAGCTCCAAAAAGCCAATGAGGAGAAGAATGCCTTGAAAGGCAGAATTAGCCAAATGGAAAAGGAGGTCCAAAAGACCACTGAAGAAAATACTACTTTAAAAATTAGATTGGAGGAAGTGAAAACTAGTGACTTTATGAGAAACCAGGATATTATAAAACAGAACCAAAGGAATGAAAAAATGGAAGACAATGTGAAATATCTCCTTGGAAAAACCACTGACCTGGAAAATAGATCCAGGAGAGATAATTTAAAAATCATTGGACTACCTGAAAGCCATGATCAAAAAAAGAGCCTAGATACCATCTTTCAAGAAATTATCAAGGAGAACTGCCCTGATACTCTAGAGCCACAGGGCAAAATAGAAATTGAAAGAATCCATCGATCGCCTCCGCAAATAGATCCCAAAAAGAAATCTCCTAGGAATATTGTTGCCAAATTCCAGAGCTCCCAGATCAAGGAGAAAATATTGCAAGCAGCCAGAAAGAAACAATGTGAGTATTGTGGAAACCCAATCAGAATAACCCAAGATCTGGCAGCTTCTACATTAAGAGATCGAAGGGCTTGGAATGCGATATTCCGGAGGTCAATGGAGCTAGGATTAAAACCTCGAATCACCTACCCAGCAAAACTGAGTATCATGCTCCAAGGCAAAATATGGATTTTCAATAAAATAGAGGACTTTCAAGCTTTCTCTGTGAAAAGACCAGAACTGAATAGAAAATTTGACTTTCAAACACAAGAATCAAGAGAAGCATGAAAAGGTAATCAAGAAACGGAAATTGCAAGGGACTTACTAAAGTTGAACTGTTTTGTTTACATTCCTACATGGAAAGATGATGTGTATGATTCATGAGACCTCAGTATTAGGGTAGCTGAAGGGAATACGCATATATATATATGTTTATGTATATATATATATATAGGTGAATGTGTATGTATGTATATATCTATGTGTATATGTATGTATGTGTATATATATATATATATATATGTAAAAGAGAGAGAGCAGACACAGGGTGAGTTGAAGATGAAGGGAAGATATCTAAAAGAAATAAAATGAAATTAAGGGATGAGAGAGCAACATACTGAGAGAGGGAGATAGGGAGAGATAGAATGGGGTGGATTATCTCCCATAAAGGTGGCAAGAGGAAGCAGTTCTGTGGGAGGAGGGGAGAGGGCAGGTGAGGGGGGAATGAGTGAACCTTGCTCTCATCAGAATTGGCCTGAGAGGGAATACCATACATACTCAGTTGGGTATCTTACCCCACAGGAAAGGAGAGGGAAGAAGATAAAAAAAAATAAAAGGGGGGGGATGATGGAGGGGAGGGCAGATGGGGGTGGAGGTAATCAAAACAAACACTTTGGAAAGGGGACAGGGTCAAGGGAGAAAATTCAATAAAGCGGGATGGGTTGAAAAGAGCAAAATGTAGTTAGCCTTTCACAACATGGGTATTGTGGAAGGGTTATACATAATGATACATGTGTGGCCTAGGTTGAATTGCTCGACTTCTTAGGGAGGGTGGGTGGGAAGGGAAGAGGGGAGAGAATTTGGAACTCAAAGTTTTAAAATCAGATGTTCCAAAAAAAAAAGTTATTGCATGCAACTAAAAAAATAAGATACAGAGGCAATGGGGCGTAGAAATTTATCTTGCCCTACAAGAAAGGAAGGGAAAAGGGGATGAGAGGGGAGGGGGGTGATAGAGGGGAGGGCTGACTGGGGAACAGGGCAACCAGAATATAAGCCATCTTGGAGTGGGAGGGAGGGTAGAAATGGGGAGAAAATTTGTAATTCAAACTGTTGTGAAAATCAATGCTGAAAACCAAATATGTTAAATAAATAAATTTAAATTAAAAAAAAAAACAGTTTGAGGAGAGATAATAAGAATTACTGAATTACCTGAAAGCCATCATCAAAAAAGAGCCCAGACATCATTTTCAAAAAATTGTAAATTATCATTTTCAAGAAATTAGATCCAGAGGATAAAATAGAAATTTAAGGAATCTTCGATCACTTCCTAAAGGAAACCCCAAATTGAAAATTGCCAAAAAGGGAAATAAGAGGGGAAAGGGATAAGAGAAAGGAAGGATGATAGAAGAGAGGACAGATTAAGGGAGGCGGTGGTCAGAAGCAAAACAAACTTTTGAGGAGGGACAGGATAAAAAGACAGAAAGAAGGACAAACAGAAGTTAATAGGATGGAGGGAAATATACAGTCACACATACACAGTTAAAATGAAGGGAAGGAGCAGAATCTATTATGCTTCAGCTGAAGTAAAAAAAGGCAGGGGTAGTGATCCTGCTCTCAGACAAGGCAAAGCAGAAATAGACCTAATTAAAAGACATAATCAAAGAAACTATATTTTGCTAAAAAGGTACCATAGACAATGAAGTAACATCAAAAAATTTATAACAAATTTCTCTAATAGAGCCCTTATTTCCCAAATATATAGGGAAAAAGAATCAAATTTATAAAAATAAGAGCCATTCTTCAGCTGATCAAAGGATATGAACATGCAATTTCTAGAAGAAGAAATCAAAACTATTTAGAGTCACATAAAAATGCTCAGGATCACTATTGATTAGAGAAATGAAAATTAAAACAAGTCTGAGATACCACCTTACATAAGTGATAAATGATGGAAGGGATGAAGGAAAATAGTTACACTAATGAACTACTGGTGAAGTTGAGAACAGGTCCAACCATTTTGGAGAACAATTTGGAACTATGCACAAAGGGTGATAAAACTGTGCATACCTTTTGATCCAGCAATACCACTACTAGATCTACTTGATCCAAAGAGATCAAAGAAAAAGAAAAAAAAGGCCTACAAGTACAAATATTTATAGTAGCTTTTTTTTCTGTGTGATGGCAAAGAATTGGA
Organism: Trichosurus vulpecula; assembly: GCF_011100635.1. Taxonomy (NCBI): domain Eukaryota; kingdom Metazoa; phylum Chordata; class Mammalia; order Diprotodontia; family Phalangeridae; genus Trichosurus; species Trichosurus vulpecula. The sequence continues at coordinate 188,998,625 of NC_050580.1, read as the reverse complement.
AATTGAGGGTATGCCAATAAGTTGGATAATGGCTGAAAAAACTGTGGCATATGGTTGTGATGGAGTACTGTTGTGTTATAAGAAATGACAAAGGAAATGATTTCAGAAAAACATGGGAAGACCTATCTGAACTGATGCAAAGTAAAATGAGCAGAACCAGGAGAACATTGTACATAGTAACAGCAATATTATAGTGATGATCGACTGTGAAAGACTCAGCTACTCTGATTAGTATAATGATTCAAGACAATTCCAGAGGAATCATGATGAAAAATGTTATCTACTTCCAGAGAGAGAATTGATGAACTCTAAATGCAAATTCAAGTATAATTTTCTTAGTTTATTTTTCTTGCTTTTTTGTGATAATGACTAACATGGAAATATGTTTTGCATGATTTCACATGTATAATTGGTATTATATTGCTTATCTTCTCAGTGGGTGCAGAAGGTTTGGGAGGGAGGGAGAGAATTTGAAACTCAAAAAAATTAAATGCTAAAAATAAATAAATAGTGAATTTTTAAAGATTTTTTCATTTACCAAAGTAGTTAAGTATGCCTTGGAGATAGTTTGGGGAATGCTAGGAAAGATCAACTAAAAATGTACTCACAGATAATATTATCTGTACCTATGGGAATAGTAACCTCAAAGGTCAGGGTTATTCATTAGCAGAACTGAAGCCATTTAACTGTTGGAAGATCTTTAAAAAGATCTTTAGGACCTTGCTGTCAGGGGTGATCGTTTAACCCTTTTAGGCCTGGCTAGCTTTTCCCTAAAAGATATTAAAACCATGGTGAATGAAGAGGCAAAGACACTGCATAGAAATGAATCAGTGCTTTGTCTTTGTAGAATATCCTTTCCATGCTATGGCTAAGTAAATGTCCTTTCATTACTTATTAGATGGTCTTCCAGTGCCTCATTTCAACTCAATCCCAGATGTGAGCCACCAGAAAGGACTAAATCAGTTCTGGACTATAAAAAAGAGTGTCTTAATTTCTTCCAATCCTGAGTCTGAATAACCAGATTGGTTTGAGTCAGGCCTGGCCCAGAACACTAGATGACATTTTGAAGTGGGGCAAAAATGGCTTTGGATTTCCCAATTACCCAATTCTGTATCCTTTATCCACTTTGTAGTTGTAAGAACAAAGTTGCTAGTAGCTGCTGTTGGAGGTGAAAGACCCAACAAGACAAACAACAAGAGCACACAGAAAGGCTGTTAGCACAGGTCCTTTGATCTGCTTTTCTAAGGAAAGCAACTTTAAGGGGTTAACAATCTTACTTTAATAAAACATACATATACCATTCACTTGGTTCAGGGGGGAAAGCCAGCTCCCTGAACTTCAGAGCAAATACAAACAGATCAACAGACAGGCTTTGTCTGATCAAGACATCATATACATAGTTACCAAAAAGAGAAGCACCAACATCTGGGTTTTCAAAGCTGGGGTGGGGCTGTAAACAATGGCTACCCAGAGCCTCATCTGGTCAAATCATGTGACACTCTTCTAGTGAGTGAGAGCCCTAAAACAAAACACCAACCTCAGATCTTATATACCTTCTCATGGTCAGAAGCCATCACAACCATGCGACTCAAAACCATGTGATGTTACTTCAGGGTCAGAGGGCATCACAACCATGGGACTCAAACCAATGTCAACTAGGCTTTGTTGTTTCCTAAGCAGGTCAAAGACTCTTGATACAATCAAATAAAACAAAAAGCAACATTGTTTGCCACTACATTTGAAAGGCAAAACACATCAAAGGTACTTGATTACCTTAGCATTGTGCTTGACACATAGTAGACACTTAATAAATGCTTATTCCCTTCTCTTCTCAAAGAAGGAAAAGCCAGGACATCCTCAGTTTTGTTCTTTAGAAATCAGTGAAGATATGCATTTAAACACTGACTAGGGGGATTAAAAAATCACCAGGGACGAAAATGCAGACTTACTTTCTTCCCCAGAATGTTGATGGAAGAGACCTCAGGAGCCATCTGGTCATTTCCATAAGCAAAATGTTGAACCCGATAGCCTCTGCTTGAATACCTCCAAATCAGGGGAGAGGTAAGCAGAATCTGAAAAAAATATGTCTTTTTCAAAAAATAAGGCTGAGCCACTGCTGAATCAACTGTCTAAACATCATAGCTTGGAATCATGAGTTTCTGCCCATTTCCTACTTGTATGGCCTTGGGAAAGTCATCTCTTTCTGAGTCTCAGTTTCCTCAACTGCAAAATGAAGGGGCTGAGCAAATCATCCCTTCTGGTTCCAAGTCATTGAACCTATAAAATACATATTAATAGGACCTTTCAAACACCCATAGCTGTCTAGAAATAGCTACAGAGTAATTGGGGTAATGGATAGGCTGAATAGCATAGGGCCAGACAAGCCTCTAGGGTCCCTCTGTGAATTTTAGCAACGTAACATTTATTTAATTTAGACATCATTGTTTTTAAGGTTTCACTTTCCTCTTAAAAAATCTTGTACTCTCAATCGTCATGACCACCTGGTAGTAGGTCCTGAAAATGCAGGCATTTGAAGCCTTGTAAAAAAGTATCTGTGCTGCTTTCTTTACCTGTTTTTCAGACAGAGGTCCCTAACCTTTGAACTAAATCAAATCAGCTTCCCTGAAGGGTCCTGAAAGCTACTCTGTGCAAAGTGTTTCTATATTGATTAAAAAAATGCCTTAATCGATAGTGCACACGGTTCATACCTAATCTCAAAGCGTTTTGCTTCTAACCGCTTTCCTCCTCTCAGGGTCTCTCCAAAGGATTTGCCTTTAAAGTTTCCATTTTTTTTCCTATTCTCACCTACAGAAATGCTTTTGGCTACCCCAATCACAGGATATTTAACTGTAAACATTTGAAGGCAATCAATGACTCCATCCTACAACCAAAAAAATGTGCTATTCCGACAGGTAGGGAGTCATCAGGGGTGGTCGTACAGTTTGTGGGCATGATATTGCCCTTTATTTTATAGGAACATGTATTCTGAAGGGAGGTGATAGAAAACCAACATACTTCCAAAGTGGCACAAATTCTTCCCATTACTATATCTCTGTGAAGAAATCAGATTTTAGATTGTTTTAGTACAGACTCAAAAAGATAGGAAGCTCTCCCTGTCTGAACTCCAACCACCAATTCTGATGGACATCTTGCATGTAACAGGGCATTAGAAAAGTTGCCTAGGTCACTAAGAGATTCATTATGGTTCATCACTTTTTGGTCACAAAGTTAGCATATATCTGAGATGGTATTGAACTTAGTATCCCTGACTCCAAGATGGGATCTCTATCTAAGATATCATGAAACCTCTTCATGTCTTTTGTATTTTGTCTTCACTTGTGATTCCATAAATGTAGGGAATTCAAAGTAAGGAAACTCTCTCTGCCCATAAAGATGGTGCCCATTCTGCAAGTTAGAATATCCCCAAATTTCAAAGTACTAGAAAGGATAGGGATAGGAAGTGGGCCATGGATTAACTACTAGGTGAGGAATCTATTATCCATGCAGAATGGCTGGCATCTGATAGTAGTAAAACATTGAGAACCTGCAGAGTATTCCTAATCTGGCATATCATGGCTTAAATCATATTCATATTTAAATATTTTAGAGACCTTTAGGAATTTTAGCTGTGAGGCAATTAATCGACTTTCTATTGCTTCCAGGATCAAATGGGAAATTCCCTGTTTGGTGATCAAAAACTTTCACAACTTAACCCCATCCTACCTTTCAAGTCTTCTTATGATGTACTCCCTGACACATACTCTTCAATCAAGTAGTACTGGCCTCCTGGCTTTTCCACGAATGAGACACTGCATCTCTTAGCTCTGGTTATTTTCGTTGGCTGTCTTGCATGCATGAAATGTTCTCTTTCCTCTACTCTGACTACTGATCTCCCTGGCTTCTTTTAAGTCCCAACTAAAATCCCACCTTCAACAGGAAGCCTTCCCCAAGCCCTCTTAATTCCAATGCCTTCCCTTCATTAATTATTTTCTATTAATACTGTGTATAGCTTATTTGTATATATTTGTTTGCATGTTGGATTATAAGTTCCTTGTTGGCAGGGACTGTGATTTTGTCTCTTTTTGTATCCCTGGTGCTTAGCACAGTGTCTGGAAATAATAGGTACTTAATAAATGTTGATTAATTGATTGGTGCAGTGGATAGAATGCTGGGCATAGAATCAGGAAGACCTTAGTTCAAATCTAGCCTTGGACACTTACTAGCTATGTGACCCTAGGCAAATCTCTTGACCTCTGTTTGCCTCATTTTCTTTAACTGTAAAATGAGGATAATAATAGTATTTACTAACTAGGGTTGTCATGATAAACAAATGAGATAATATTTGTAATGCTCTTAGCAGAGTGCCCAGCCCATATCTTTCTGGCATTACAGATTGTGGCCCCACTACAACTTAACAAATAATCTTCAAGTCATTATGACTGAAAGTTCAATACTCTATAACCAATCTGACATTATGGAAAAGGATTATCTTGGAAAATATATTTATTCTCTTTTCTATGGGTGAATGTTTGCATTTGTTGATAATTGCATCCACAATAAAATTATATATTATTTAATTTTACTATGAATGTATTAATTATGTAAATGTTTATAAATTATATAAATACATTTGTTTATATATAATTATGCTGTTCATGTAATTTAAGGTCTAATAAAAGAGTAAACCAAGCTAGATCATTAAAAGATGAAAAGTTAAAGGGAGAAAAAAATAAATGAGAAATGTAATTCATCACTAGGCCCTGACTTGAAAGATTTCCAGCTTAGTGGGACTTGCCAGATGATTCGGACACCCTCTTCCTGATTGCAAGTCCAGCACTCAATTATCTTGGACTGCCTCTACCTCCAGAAGAACACACTAGAATGGCATTTTGGTTTCTTTTTTTTAACATTTAATTTAGTTTTTAAATTATGGAATAAGACAAGCATTTCTATAACATAGTACAATAAAAAAGATGATTGCACATGAAACTACAAATCAACTATGCACAATTTGCTATTCCTTTCAAATATACAACAAAATTATGTAAATTTCTTTTTTCCCTTTTTTCTTCCCTCCTCCCCATCCTGGAGATGGCAATCATTAGACACAAATAGGTATAATTATGTAAAGATTATTATATACATACTTCTATTTATCAATTCTTTAGGTGCAGATAGCATCTTTCTTCATATGTCCTTTATAGTTAATTTGGGTATTTATGCCAGACAAAATAACGTATTTGCTCAAAGTTATTCTTCAAACAATGTTGCTGCTACTGTAGACAATGTTCTCTTGGTTCTGCTCATTTTACTCTTCATCATTTCATGCAAGTCTTCCCATGTTTTTCTAGGATCATCAAGCCCGTCAATTTTTATAGCACAATAGTATTCTGTCATGACCATGTAATATAACTTGTTCAGCCATTCCCCAATTGATGGCAACCCCACATTTCCAATTCTTTGCCACCACAAAGAAAGCAGCTAAAAACATTTTAGAACATATAGGTTCTTTTCCTTTTTCCCTAATCATCTTTGGAAATAGACCTGGTAGTGGTGTTTCTAGGTCAAAGGGTATAGGCAGTTTAATAACTCTTTGGGTTTAATTCTAGATTGCTCTCCAAAATGGTTAGATCAGGTCACAATTCCATCAGCAATGAGTTAGTGTCCAAATTTTTCCATGTCCTCTCCAACATTTGTCACTTTCCCTTTTTATTGTTTTAGCCAGTCTGGTAGGCATAAGATGACATCTCAAGGTATTAATGAAAATTTTGGTTTCTTTTCAATAGTTCAACACTTGAAGACTCAGCTCAAATATCTTTCCTATACATAAACTAAAAGGGTGTTCAATGGTAGGATCTGGTAGCTAGGCCTAGTAGTATGGTAGATGGTAGCAGAGAGCAGCTGCTATAAGGCTCCACCTTTCTCTGCATCAATGTGAATGCCAATAGTGATACTTGTCAGGATCAACCATCGATTGCGAAGCGTTTATTGTCTACTATGTGCCAGGAATCTGTGTTAGGCTCTGGAGATATAAAAGATAAAAATAAAATAGTTCCTGCTTTCACAGAGCTCACAGTCTATAGGGAACTATAACATCTACACACAAAACTACATATGAAATACATACACATTTTTAAAACAAAATACACATAAGCTATTGTTGGGGCAGAAGGGAATCTTAGTAACTGAGAGAGAAGGTCAAGAGAGGCCTCATGTAGGAGTATTTGAATGGTATTTGAATGGAGTTTTGAAAAAATCTATGGATACTGAGAAGCAAAGATGAAGAAGGCATGTATTCCAAGCATGGAGCACAACCTGTACAAAGACAAGGAGGTAGGAGATGAAGGACAAGAAAACAGTACACAGAGTACATAAAGGGGAATGATGTAAAATAAGGCAGAAAGATAGACTGGAACTTAGGGAGTGAAGGGTTTAAATGCCAGAGGAATCTGTATTTGATTCTATAGGTGACAGGGAACAACTGGAGTTTATTGAACAGGAAAGTCTTATAGTCAGATCTATTCTTTGGAAATATTTTGCCAGCTCTGTGGAGGATGGATAGGAGAAGAAAGAGACTAGAGGCTGGGTGACCACTTAGAAGTTAATTACAATAGACCAGATAAGAAGTAATGAGGTTCAGAAATAAGGTAGCTACTGTGAGCATATAAAGAAAGGAATGAAATATACACACACACACACACACACACACACACACACATATATATATATATATATATATATATATATATACATAAGAGATGTTATGGTAGTAACTGATTAGGTGTGTGTGATAAGGGAGGGTGAGGAAGCAGTGATAACTGATATTGCAAGCTTAGGTGATTGTATGGATAATGGCTTCCTTGACAGAGAAGTTTAGACTGAGGTTTTGGGGAAAAGATAACATATTTTATTTTGGACATGTTAAATTTCAGAGTCTATGTGACTTCCCATTCAAAATGTCTACTAGGCAAGTGGGAGATGTGAAACTACAGATAAAGAAACATTAGGACTGGACACATGGTCTGGGAATGATTCCTGCCCTATCCTGAGGTTGGAAAAGTCTGGATAGAAGGAGGAGAGAGGATTAAGGAAACTTTTGCTCAGAAAGAAAAGTATTACAAATAAATTTCTCATCTAAAATTGTTTAGCTCCATAGGAAGGGTCTCTCCTTCAAGGAACACTTAAGGTTTCAAGTTTGGCAGTGAGAAAACATTCTATGCTTGGATAGTGATTAGAATGTAAGCTCCTTGAGAGTAGGGATTGATCCATTCATTGTATTTATATCCCCAGCACCTAGCACAGTTCCAGGAACATAGTAGGCACTTAATAAATACTTGATTGATTCGTAGTGTGAATTTGATCTCATAAATAGAAAATTGGCTCTGTTTTTAAGTGATTATAGAAGGAAAATCTATTACATTTGGCATACATTCATTCTATACCATATTTATTTAGAAAATTATGATCTATTTATCTTTAGTTTTATGCAATATTCATGCCAAAGGACCTTAAAAGTAGCATGATTAAGGAGATGGAATTTGTTGGTACAGACACTGAATGTGGCTTTGATTTTTCAAAGCCTGTAGATTTGGGACTGGCCCATTAATAATAATAACACTAGTGGCCTACGATTATAGCATTAAACAATCCAGTTAAACAACATGAAAACCCTAGACTGTTCGAGCTCCTTCCATTAGAAGTCAGTAGACATGGAATTAGGATAATCCTGGCTTTGCGTATACCCATAAAGCTCCTGAAACCTGATCTCCCAAGGATACAGAAATTCAAATTTGAGGGCTTAGGAGCCCTTGTACTCTGTGTGGTCAAGTTCCAGGTTTATGGTTGGTGAAATACCAACCAGAGGGATGCTGAAATTGTTTCGAATTGTATTTCATGGACCTCAATTGCTCTGCAGAAGTCTTTTCCATTTTGCTGAGTTGTCTTATTACTTGATTCCTGTTTAAAGTTTTCCAGCCCAGCCAGAGAAAAATGTAACAGATCCTCCCTAGTACAGAATCCTCTCCTTAGGTCTCAGAATTCAATGGTTTATTCACAGTGCACCAGCACAAAAAAAAAAGTTGGGGCCTTTTTCCTATGGAAAATTTCATACAGACTTCCCCTCGACTGGGTTCTACCAAGGGGACTCATAGGCATTTTTTGAGGAGCAAGAGTTTTATGACTGCAGCTTGAACACAGCTGTGTCTTTTCCAATTGAGGGCCAAGAGACAAAATGCAACATGAGATTTTTAAACATTCCAAGGCCCATCTGCCATGTAACCCACTTATCTTTGTGGCTGCAAGTTCTTTATTGATCCAAAATGGTAAAGGGAAAAAAAAGACAACAAAGGGGGGAAAATGCAGGGGGAGAAAAAAAGACATAAATCCGTTCTTTTGTTGTTCTTCCAGCAGCATCTGTGAGTGATTGTCACAATTGCTAGTCGAACTGGATTTGACTTGTTGCCAACGTGAATTTTCCAAAAACCCAATGTAAACAAACTCTGTGAGTACTTCCTCATTTGCCAAGCCAGTAATTATTTACTTTGTTTGGGCCTAGCATTACTGTCAGCTCAGCTTTACAGCCTGTAATGTGTTTGTTAATGAAACCGTGAGGTCTAAAGCTACATATTAACCTTGTCACCCTTCAATTTTGAGCTCAATAAAGTTGCACCATGGTTTTGTAAACTAGTGTTGGGGGACAGGCAAATGATTAATTATATTTTTCCCATTTCCTTTATCCAAGGAAATTGTTCATCTTTAAACCTGCCTTGCATTTTCAAGTTCACAGATGGAAATCCAGCCGCTGGCATGATATGATATCATTGAGACAGACGCCGGTGCCGCTTGTATGCCCCCCCTGGAACTTGGCAACAGCACGAGTGCCCATCTTCGGTAATAGCACAGGCACCTCATGTTGTCTGAATGCCTTCATGGGAACGAGTGGAAAATATCTCAGAGACTCAGGGAATGTCGGCTTAGTAGGACAGTGATGGAATGTACCAAGAGCTCCGTGCCCTTGGTTGCCTTTGGGCTCTAGTTTTTTTCATATGCAAAGATGATCTCTGAGGTCCCTTTTAGCTCTAAATCTCACTATCTAGGACTTATGACCCAAGATCCATCTGAAAGTCAGGTGTTTTGAGGACATGGGATGAATTCACTAATGAAAAGCAATAGGGGGCTAGCCTAGATGTTGAAAGGCATCAAGCCACTAGATAGAGTGCTAGGTTTTCAGAACTAGAAAGGACCCCCTGACTTTTTATTGGAATGAACTAAGCAGTAGAGAAATGAAGTTCGGTCTTTACAAAGGCTAAAGATATATGATAGTTTCTTCTACATCACCTGTTTTTTTTTTTTGGTCCAAATTTATGAATTCATTGATGTAGGTAAACCCAGGTATGGAAACTCCCTCTACCAATGTAGCCCCACAACTATTCTATAACATAGATCCTCAGAGGGTAACCTGGGGGCACTGACGTTAAGTGATTTCTCTAGGACAGGGGTGGGGAAACTGGGGCCTAGAGGCCACATATAGCCCTCTGGGTCCTCAAGTGCAGCCTTTGAAGTTTTGCTTCAGTCAAAGGGCTGCACTTGAGCACCCAGAGGGCCACATGTGGTCTTGAGGCTGCGGGTTCCCCACCCCTGGCCTAGGAGTATATTAGAAGGAGGGTCTGAGGGGCCGCTAGGAGGTACAATGAATAGAGCACTGGCCCTGGAGTCAGGAGGACCTGAGTTCAAATCCAGCCTCAGATACTTGACACTTACTAATTGCATGACCTTGGGAGAGTCACTTAACCCCAATTGCCTTGTCTTCCTCCCACAAAAAAAGAAGTAGGGTCTGAATCTATGCCATTCTGACTCCTAGGTGTTCTCTTTGTCTTGCACATTATATATTCATTTTGGTTGTTATTCAGGTGTTTCAGTCATGTCCAACTCTCTGTGACCCCATTTGGGGTTTTCTTAGCAAAGATACTGGAGCGGTTTGCCATTTCCTGCTCCAGCTCATTTTACAGATGAAGAACTGGTGCAAACAGGGTTAAGTGACTTATCTAGGGTCACACAGCTAGTAAATATGTGAGTTCAAATTTGAAATTGGGTCTTCGTGACTCCAAGGCCAATCAATGTTCTGTCCACTGCACCACCTAACTACTTAGTCCAGACCTATTTAGGGAACTCTGAGCATTGAAACTCCCTGTACCATGCAGATTAGCAACTCCTCTGTAACTTAACAGTCTTAGAGAATTACTTGGGTGCTAACAAGTTAAATTAATTGTTCATGGCCATCCAACTGGTAGGTGTCAGAGCTAGGGTTTGAAACCATTTTTTCCCCATTCAAAAGCTGACTTCATCCTTATTGGTAGTAGACGTTTAATGTTTGTTGAACTGAATTCTGGTAGCCAAGATGGAATCTGGCCATGGTACTTGGATTGAGGAGATTCTCTACCAAGGGATTTCAAGCTCTAAGCCAAGAGGTAGTACCCTGCTGTATTGTGCACTACTGTGGAAAGACTTGATTTTAGGAATCAGGGAATGTGAGTTCAAATGTGAGTGACCTTCAGCAAGTCACTTAAAATCACTGGACCTTACTTTCCTCATCTCTAAGTTAAAGGAGTTTGACTAGGTGATCTTGAGAAGATGCTCTTAGGTGCTGAAATAATAGACTTTTTAGTATTACACCTTGTAAGGAGGTGAATGTTTTAAAAGAAAAATTCATTCAGTTTTCTGTGATTTTTTTTCCATGAGGTATGGAACAGGAAATGGAAGAGGTGTGGGATAAGGATAGTGGGGAACATCTGGTAAATACCAGATGCCCACTTGCTAGAAAAATGCCTTCTTCATGACCACCCTCTCCCAGAAGGATTTAGAAGGTTTAAAAAGCCTCCGGATGTGTCTGGAAAAATCCTGACTTACATATGAGATTTAGTTCTTTCATTTGGAGTTGTGACTATTTGATTTACCTGACATGGAAATTGACTCCAGATAGAGGTGTCTATTTCATCTAATGCAAAGCCATAATGTTTCAGGAAGTAAGACAATTATTTCACCTTTTATTTTCAGTGAAGATGTGAATAAATTCCCCCAAAGGGATAATTTTGTTTAGCATCAGAAACTGATGGTTTTGTTTGATTATGTAGTTCTGGGCTTAGAATAGCTATTTCATGCAAAAATCAATATGAATTATGGGGAAAAAATCAAGTGTTTTAGTGACATAGTGTAAGATATTTTTACATTCAGCTGTAAGAGGTGAGAGGCAATTACAAGAATCACAAAGATCATAGGCGCAGAGTGAAAAGTGACCTTTGAGCTCCCTGAGTTTGACCCTTTCATTTTAAAGACCCTGGGCAAGTCACCTAACCCTGTTTGCCTCAGTTTCCTCATCTGTAAAATGAGCTGGAGAAGGAAATGGCAAACCACTCCACTATCTTTGCCAAGAAAACCCCCCAATGGGGTCACAAAGATCTGGATGTGGCTGAAACAATGGGACAACAAGAACAAGACTACAGGACCATAAATCAGAAGTTGCATAGGGTCATTTAGTTCAACTTCATAATTTGGTACATGAGGATACTGAGGCCCAAAAAGATAAAGTGACCTGCCTGCCTCATAGGTAGTTGGTGGCAGAGGGAGAATTTTAGTTCAAATCTTTTGGCACCAAATCTAGTGCTTTTGCCAGCATGCCAGAATTACAAGGATCTCTCTCTCTCTCTCTCTCTCTCTCTCTCTCTCTCTCTCTCTCTCTCGTCTCTCTCTCTCTCTGTCTCTCTCTCTCTCTCTGTCTCTCTCTCTTTGTTAGTCTCTGTCTCTCTCCCTTTCTGTTTTTCTCTCTCCTTCTCTCCCTCTCTCCTTTCCTCTCCTGTCCCCACCTCTCTCTCTTTCTCTCTCACTTTAAAAGCTTTTCATTTAAGATATAAATTTCAAAGCAGCAAGGCTGTCAGACCAGAAATAAATGATAAGGGAGAATGAAAAAAAAGGGGCAAGGAGAGTTTTTTTCTATCATTGCAATAATAATAGAATTTATAAAGCACTTTAAGGTTGCAAAGCCCTTAATACATTATCTCTTCTGATCCACACAACAACCCAGGAAGGTAAGTGCTATTATTATGCAAATACGGAGAAGGACATTGAGGCTGAGAAGTTATGATTAGCCTAAAGTCCAGTCCTAAAGGCTGGATTCAAACTCAGGTCTAGCTGATTCCAAGTCCAACATCCTAGCCTTTGTGCAATCTAGCTGCCCAACAGCTAAAAGAGTATCTTTCCCATAGTAGATGATTCATAAATGCTTGTTGAATTTAATTGGAAGAACCTTATGAAGAATCCACATACTTAATGAAAAGTGAGTTTCTGTTTTGTTTTGTTTTTCTTTGCTGGAGAGGTACATGCCATCCTTGTGAATTTTATTACACATATTTATTTTGAAATGATTTCAGCTCTCAAGCTAAAATTCTCAAGTTGTCATGCCCCTTGCCAATAAACAAACAAATGAACAAAAAAACAAACAAATAAATAAATCTTAAAACCCAAGTGTATACAAATCACTAACAGAGCCTACATTTGGGGGATAATTGGATTGAGTTCTGAGTTTCAAGATGAAGGAGACAAAAGCATATCTGAAAGCTACTTGTGATGATTTTATTCTTATCTGGGGATGTTTTACACCAGGCAGGAGGAAGCAGTATTTGTTTACAGTGATTTCTGCAAGCTGAAGTGACATTTTATTTGAGCTAGTCTCCTGCAGTCAAGCCAAAACATCTCTATGTGAGTGTTCCCTCCCCCGCTCCCTTCCAACTTCTCTTTGCTTTTGGTTCTAATGAGATACTGAACCAGTGAGGCCTCTCCAGAAAGCCACACTGGCAAACCATGGAGGTTGTAGCTAACACTGGGGTGTGAGCTGTATAGCTGTGATGATAACAGACTACTGTGGAGCATCCTGATGGTTTTCTATCAGCTGTAACCTTTCACTGAGCCAGAAACCAGTCCATAAACAACCTCTGCAAAGGTTAGCCATGAGCAGTACTGAGAACTTTCATAACCTGATGCTGAGAGTGACACTGAACTGTCTCTCCGGCCCCACCCTCTGTGCTTTCCAAGAGAATTATCGGAAATTCACATCCACGGAGATATTACATTTTTTAAGCATCATCATTTGTGATAATGATAGCTGGAAGCCACACAGAGGCTCTTCCAAGTTGTTTATGGTTAGCATTTGAGAAAGGAACAGCACTGAAGAGTGAGGTATTCTTTCTTGTTAATGATTCTACGAACCACACATGTTTTCCTGAATATAATTGAGCCATGCTACACAGATGCACAGTGTGTAATGCTCAAGGTATTTTTCTCCAGTTTTTTTTTTCTTGCTCACATCCCTCAAGATCTCCTTGCCTCTGCCCCTTTCTTTGTCCCTCTGTTTCTGGGAAATTATTCTCTGAATCAGTGAAGAAAAACATTTTTTAACTACCTCTGTTAGAGATCATATTTGGATATAGGATCAATGTAATAAGACTTCACATTTGCTCTAACACTGATTAAATCTCTAAGATATTCATTCACTATCTTATTGAAAAGCTATTTGGACATTTTTGTAAAATATGTATATTTGTATCTGTAAACCTTAGGAAAGCATGCATATCCATTCTCCACTAACATACTTCTCTAGGGTCTCATCATTTACTCATTCATTCATTCACTCATCAAATATTTATTAAACCCCTACTATGTAGCAGTCATTGTACTGGAGAGACAGAAAATGGACCTGTGATTTCATTGGTATAGGGAAGTTTCAGATGAAGAAATATCCTCTATCGAGATAGTTCGGCTTAGTTCCTTCTCTACACTTAGTCTCAGAGAGTTACCTAAAGTATTTGGAAGGTCACATAGCCAGGATCAGAAGTAGGACTTGAATTCAAGTCTTTGTTGACCCAAGGCCAGCTCTCTATCCCCTATGACACATGACCTCTTACTGAGGCAAGACAACAGATGAAAAATGATACAGGTCTGACTCTGAGAAGGTTACAGTCTGCTATGTGGGATGAGACACGTATACAAGTAAGTATCTTATGTGGTTAAATATGCTGGGGCTGGGAGGAGGGGAAAACTTGAAAAAAAAAAGAAGAGAAGAGATCCCTTTCATCTAGAGTTTGAGGACAAGAAATCAAGGAAGGCTTCATGAAGAAGTGACACACATAAGCAGGTCCTTGAAGGGCAAGAAGGATTTTTAGAGGCAGAGATGAAGGAGAGTATTACCATCATGGGTGAAGGGGCAGCTTAGGACAGGAGGACATTAAGGAAGTTAGTATTATAGTTATGACCAGATTAATGTGAATAATGGACCCCCTGAAGTGGTTGCATGTATTCAAATTTTCACTATTCTAAGTCACAATTATGTAAAATACAGTAATTGCTTCCAGTCCAGTGGAAATATGTAGTGTGAGTTCTAATAATGTGACCACTTCAGGGGGTGATTCACTATTCACACTCATCAGGGCCCACCTGTAGTCTAATATACCAAAAACAGAGGCAGCTCTAAAGACTATACACTGAAGAATAGTAGCCAATGTGTACTGGTAGATGGACTTTCCTCACAAGAGTGAAAGGAAATCACAGGTCAAGAAAAAAAATAAACAAAAAAAAAACCCATTTATTAGACTTCCATGCTAGTTGCCTAATAGTTTGTATATATTTGTGGGAAGGAGGATAGAGGAGGTGATATAAATATCAATAAGAAAAGGTCCCTGCCCTCACGGAGCTCACAGCCTAGTACATTAACATACTGCATGCATATTGTTTCCTAGACACATATGTCTGGAAAGAGATCAATAAAGTCAAACACTAAAGAAAATGGGGGCAGGGGGAGCAGAATTACCTTGATGAGAAAATTTAAAATATTAAGGCATTTTGTACCTGCATAAAGAATTCAGGCAGCTAGACATGCTCCCAGGACTGCTCTCTCTGAAGGGAAATGTTGTAACACAAGGCCAGGCAGACCATGCACTCAGTTTTTAACCTATTTTCCTTTTCAAGATTATTATTGTATACTGTTTGGTGAATAAAACAGAAGGAGTACACCACCATTTTAATGTTGAAGTCTGTTCTGAGCACATCATCAAGTTACAAGGGTGGTCTACAAGATTCTCTTCAGGGAAAATCCAAAAAGTAGAGCAAGTTGAATTAACCAGGCTCAACAGGTTGGTCAAATATCAGGAATTGTGGAGTTTGTCAGAGTCATTGGGCCAGATTCAAGGACTGGGTATTGTACGTTGGTCAGGAAGGAGGCATTGGGAAAGCCTAGGCAGATCGCTTAGCCCTGTGAATGAATGACCTGCCCAATTTCTCTGCTTCCATAACAAGGTTAACCTTGAGGTTCACTAGGTTTTAGGGATGAAGATTCCTGTGTGTTTGTGCAAGTCATGTAGTTAGCTAAGGAAGTACTGTTGAACTATTTGTGACCCCATTGGGGTTTCTTGGCAAAGATAGTAGAGTGGTTTGCCATTTCCTTCTCCAGTTTATTTTACAGATGAAGAAGCTGAGGCAAACAGAGGTTAAATGAGTTGCCCAGGGTAACACAGCTAGTATCTAAAGCCAGATTTGAATTCAGGTCTTCCTGACTCCAGGCCCAATGCTCTATCCACTGTGACATCTCCCTGCCCCAGATGAGGACAAGCCCAGTTGTTGTTCATTCATTGTTTATTTGTTTACTTATTTTTAAGGACTGGTCCTCCATGTCTCCTCCAAGATGGAAGATCAGGGGCTACTCACAGCCTAGGTCTCATTTTGAATGGCACATTAGCTTTGACCTCTTCAATTTCTGATATGAGCTGGTTCTTCTCATATTAGGCAACCTATCAACCCCCTGCTTACCATAGTAATGCCAAATGTTGTGTGGACACTTGATTGGCAGACTCCACTGAAGCTCAAGACTTCTGAGTTTAAGAGATCCACTGATCTCAGCCTCCTTGGTAACTGGAATTACATTCATCTGCTTCCATGCCATGCTTCCTGTGAAACATTTGCTTATGTTCTCCTATAAATTATGAACATAAGATCTTCCCATTAGGCTGGGGGCCTTCTTCTAAGGCTTATTAAACATTGTATGTACCAGTAGAGCATGCGTTATCCCCTCATGATTAGCCTGCCTCTTTTTCTGATCATGTTTCCTGGACAACATTCCTTAAGTTGCTTAAGGTATTACATAACTATACACAAATATCCAGGTGGGAAAATGACAATTATATCTATCTACATGTAACAACAATGTTGCTAGAAGCTGCTGTAGGGGTGTAAGACCAATAACACCAGCACACAGAAGGGCTGCCAGTGCAGATTCTTTGATCTACTTTTCTAAGGAAAGCTACTTTGAGGGATTAATAATCTTACTTTAATTAAATATATATATATATATATATATATATATGTGTGTGTGTGTGTATGTATATATGTATCTATAATTCACTTATTTCAGGAGAAAAAGCTAGCACCCTGAACTTCAGAGCAAATACAAACAGAAATTAGAAGCATACGTTATACACAGATTGACAGACAGATTTCTGTCTGACAAAATCACAATATACTTAGTTACCAGAGAAGCATCAACATCTGGGTTTTTCAGAGGAAGTGGGGAGGGAGGGGGGAGATGGGGCTGCTTCAACTGCTTGTCCAGAGTCTCATCACCAACACTCTTTCAATGAGTGGGCCACCAAAGGCCAACACCAACCTCAGATCTTATATACACATCTCAGGGTCAGGGTCACAACCATGCAACTCAAGTCCATGCAACCTAAATGCTTTTTCAGGTCAAAGGGTGTCACAAACATTTAACTCAAACTCATGTAACTAGGCCTTTCCTTGAAGTAAGCAGGTCATCAAAGACTCTCTACTCAATCAAAGATTCCTTAATGCTGAGAAGCACTTCCAAAACAAAGAAAACAAAAAGTTCACTTTACTGCCATTACATTTGAAAGGCAAGACTCATCAAAGATACTTGATTACCTCAGAATTCCAAAAAATGGTTAAAAAAATCCTACCTTAAATACCATAACACTATAGAAAAATTTTTGTAGATACACACACACACACACACACACATGATTGAAACTAGGCTATTTTTTATATACATACATATGTGTGTTTGTATGTGTGTATGTATGTATGCACACACACATATACATACATACATATATCAGCTAGGTGATGCAATGGATAGAATGCTGGGCCTGAAGTCAGGAAGACCTGAATTCAAATCCAGCCTCAGACATTTACTAGCTATGTGACCCTTAGGAAGTCAATCAACCCTGTTTGCCTTATTAGTAAAACGAGCTGGAGAAAGAAATGGCAAACCACTCCAGTATCTTTGCAAAGCAGGGGATAGAACACCAGGCCTAGAATCAGGAAAACCTGAGTTCAAATGCAGCTTCAGACACTACTAACTATGTGACCCTGGGCAAGTCAATTAGCCCTGTTTGCTTCAGTTTCCTCATCTTTAAAAATAAGCTGGAGAAGGAAATGGCAAACTACTCCAGTATTGCCAAGAAAACCACAAGAGGGGCCTGGAAGAGTCAAACACACTTGAACAACACACATACACATACATACACACATATGAGTGTATGTGTACATGTATATATGTAGTAAATGATATGTATGATATATAGAATATATGATATATGAAACATATATATAATATATATAAATTTAAAATCTAATATATAAGATATATAATTTCCTACTCTAAATATTTCTATATATGATTATCCTTTCCCTTAATGGAATATTTATCTATATCATGCATATTTCTATTTAGCTGCTTGCTATTTATCAATTTATCTATTATTAGTCACATAGTTCTATGCCATTCCTTCCCATCTTATCCAGAAGACTGCACTTGCTAACATCCCCTCTCCTTCTAATCTTCAGTCTCTCCTTCTCTACTGGTTCCTTTTCTGCTGCTCATAGACACACCCACATCCTCTTTGCCCTTTAGAAACCCATACTAGATCTCAATATCTCTGCTGTCAGCTTGTTTTCTTCTAAAATCCATCTCTTCTTCTGGTCTTCACTTCCTCTCACCACTGGACCCAGATGGTGACTTTACACAGCCCTCCCTCATTTAAATCCAATTCACTTACGTGTCATGGTATCACTTCCACGATGTCACAGTCCTCTTAGAGAACAAAGGACAAATAACAAGGACAACTCACTCTCTCCTAAACCTTCTGCAACCTGGTTTCCAAACTCATTTCTCAACCAAAACCACTCTCTCCAAAACTGCCCATGATTTAATTGCTAGATCTAAAGGGCTTTTCTAAGTCCTCATCCTTCTTGACCTCTCTGCAGCATCTGACAAAGTTAGTCACCTTCCAGATACTATCTCTTCTCTTTTCAAAGCACTGCTTTTTCCTAGTTCTTTTCCTATTTGTCTGATAATGTCTTCCTGGGTTTCTCTGTTTATTCAGCATCCCCATCATGCCCAGTAACTATGTATGTATCTCAAGGTTCAGTCCTGGGTCTTCTATTTCTCTTTACAGTTTATAACTGGATGATCTATCATCAGATTCCATTGCTTCAATTACCATCTGTATGCCAGTGACTAGTATATGGAATAACTTTATAATGCTATCATATTGGGCAAAGTAGAGAATTAATAGGTTGAAATACTTTGATGAATCTAGAATATATTTTCTATGACCTGGATCTGTGATATTAAGAAGTGCTTTCTTATGTGTATACTATAGCATTTATTTTAGACTTAGCCTAATCTCTGATGGTTCATAGGCCTAATTTGCATAATTGAAACGATACATGAAAATGATTCCTTTTGTTAAATTCACTTCCTATTTCCTGAGATCAAACTGTAGGCCAGATTCACAAATTATATCCCTTGAACAACTGGATCCCCAGTGCACAGGCCTAAAAAATTAGCATAGGGAGACTTTTTATAATAATTCTATTACATGTAACATCTATGAAATGAAACATTGCCTTATTTGTATAAAGTGGAGGGTTTTTTTTTCCTTTATGACCTCATTGGATAAGCATGTTTATAGATGAGGAAATTTATTTTCATAAGAACCTGACTTTGGCAGCAACATAAAAAATGCTGGCTCACAATGTTCTGCAAGAAGGTTGAGCAACGTAGCAGAGCTGCTCTTAAAGCTCAGAGATCGAGGCAGCTGTAGAAGCCAAATCACTTTGGATTTCTGTTGGGAAGTCCTGACGGAACAGGAAATAAAGCCATCAGCAATGCCATCTTCAAACGATTAAGATGACAGTGGTGCTCTGGATTCCAAATTCTCCTTCAAAGTATGGTCCTAATGTTTCTATCAGTAATGGAACATACTTTGAAGGAGGATTTGGAATTGGACAGACTTATCTAGCATACGAACTTAGGAAACATCTGGATAAGTCATGTAGTACATTGCTAAATAAGGAAAAATGTACAGGAAGGGGGAAAAGACCCTTAGGAATGAGACTTAGTTTTTCAATTAGCTTACTCATTAAATCCTATAGTTAGGACAAAAAGGTAGGTTAATCATTCAACAAGCATTGATTGTGTACTGACATAGTCATTATGAGGACAATACAAAGAATTACAAGATATGCTTCTACCCTCCAGGAGCTTATAATTTAGTTAGGGAATTTAGAGATGAATGGATGGAAAGACAACTGACATCATGAGGCAATATTGTTGGTGTTTTTCTTGTTGGTCTAGACTTGTTACTTCATTCAGTCTGTTATCTGGGAAAGAAATGTAAAAAGAAAAAAAAATAATCCTCTACCAATGTAATTCAGCAAATCATTAACAATTTTACTCTTAGTTGCTAGTCTAAAGGGGCCAAATTAGGTTTATAGACAAATCTGAAATGGTACAGTGGAAAGATTAGGAGTCTTAGCATCCTTAGAAACCTTAGGTTTAGGGTCTAACTCTTGTGAGTTACTAGTAATATGACTGTAGGTAAGTAATTTAACTTTCCAAACCTCTGTTTCCTTCTCTGTGAATTGGGGCTATTAATACTTGCCCCTCTTTCCTAAGAAAAGATGATCTAAAGATTAAACGAGATAATGAATATTTAAAAAATGCTTTTCAAATCTTAAAGGACTCTCTAAAGTGAAAGCTACTGTTGTTGTAAAGTGGAACACTTTATCTATCCTAAGTTGCCAAAGAATGCTGCTAAATGAGCGGACCTAAAAGGTTATTAAAACCCAATCAGTATCCTAGGAAGCTGATACTGCTATTCAGAGAGAGCAGTATTCTTTAGCATGCTAACAAATATTTGTCTTTGTTTTCAGTTTCACTTCCTATCTTTGGCCCACAGTCATTGGACCTTGGCTAACAGGTACAATTCTCCCAAGAGGTCCCATTCCTCTCCATCAAGAGAATTTCTCACCACATTTAAAAGCATTGAATGTCAGTATGTCCTAAGCTAAAACTCATCTAAATGTGTTAGAGGGCATTCCTAAGCCCCTCCTCTTTCTGGGACAATCCTGCTGTTAGAGTTTTGTGAAATGTCACATTCCTCTCTACTCTTATGGCTTTTAGTTCGGCATTTATCATACACTCCCACAGAAGCAAAATTGTTCTTTTCAGCACACTCTTGGTAATTAAGATTTACTTTGGGACATAGCAAATACACTTCTCCATAAAGAGGGCCCTGAGGCTATCTATACAGTCAGCAGAGGTGGACATAGTGTATTTATCAGCAAATTTACCCTAATTTAGAAGGTGCCTTGGCAAATCTGTTAAAAGAGGTTTTGGTTTGGGAAGAAAAAGAGTAGTTGCAATGTGCTTCTCTAGATCCTGAGCCTTCCTAGATTGAAGGAATCCATCCTTCTCCTTTCAACCTTCAACATGAATTTACACTGGGAAAAAGAAAAGCATTGGGTAATTTCATTCTATTTTTCTGATCTAACATCCTTTCCTTGACCACATAATTCACAAGAAAAATTGCGCAAGCAGTTCCATATGGAGATGGAGAATGTCTAGCCAAAACAAGTTGTTTAGCAAGTTAGTTCTGGGCTGAATAAGTTCATTGGAGATTTTGGCACGGGCATCTTTTTATAAAGGAGTAGAGAATGGTTAACTTTTCCTTCTTTCTCCTCTTTAAGTTTTGGATCAGAAGAGATTGAGGGTTGGTGAGGCAGCTCCACATACCAGATGCACTGCACTCACACTCAACTATTTTTTTTCTGAACATTTGAAAAGCTTTCACAAATGCTACTGAGCAGAATTATTTTGTACTTCACTGACTGCATGGTGGCTGGTATGTTGTAAAAAGCTTCATTTATGTCCAGTTTGTTTGTTAATAGAACTGAGTGGGGGTAGCTTTGGTTTGATTTTTGGCAAAACAACAACAACGGCCTTAAATAAAGACTCTCTCCCCTTTTAGAATATGCTGTGAAAGGCAAAATAAATCACCTGAAGGCAAATCAATTCAAAATCCATTTATTAATACCTACTGTGCACAGAGAACTCACCTAAGCACTGGGGGAGATATGAAGTTGAGTTAAGGCATTGCCCCTTTTCTCTTAGACCTGGCATCCTAGACACTTAAATATTTTCGAATTTTACAATCAGCTTGATGTTAAGTATTTATAAATAATTTTTTTCTTAATAAAAGAATATTCTGATTTAATTTTTAAAATTTCCCCTTTTGAATCTGAGTTGATATTTCAACATATATTCATCAGGAGGTGGAGGCAAGATGGTGGACTGGGACAGTCACCTAGCTAAACTATCTTAACATTCCCTTCCAAACAACTTTAAAGTAATATCTCGAATTAATTTTTGAGTGTCAGGAGGTCAATGTGAGAAATTTTTCCAGCCTAAGAAAACTTCATAGGTCAGCAAAAGAAGTCTGCGACATAGAATGGAGGCCAGTCCAGAGCTCACGCACGTACAGTAGCTGTAGCAAGTTCAGGAACTCTCAGCCAAGGGATGATAAGGGAGTCCGACAACTGTTCAGAAAGACAGAGGACCATTTGCTGGCACTGGGTACAATTGGCACAGATTGGCAACTCTATTGCCCATACTCTTCTGGGTCACAGTTCCAGGGTGGAGAGGAGTGGTGGTGGTCAGTCACAAGGGAACACAGGCCCTGGTCATAGTTCCAAAGCAAAGAGAAGTTCTAGCAACTACAGTTTCAGGGGACCAGGGATTCTTCTTAGGTAAAGACCAGAGCACAGACCAGGAAAGCGGTGACCACAGCTCTCCCATTATCACAACACCTTGAAAGCACCAAAAACTTGCAGAACCCCAGAACTAATTCTGCAAACAGCAGCAGGCTAAAGCCTGAAGCTTTGAACAGCACCTCCTCACCCCCAGCAGAGCAGAGCCCAACTTTAACATAAATTCAGAGTCAAGAAATAGGCTGGGAAAATGAGTAGACACCAGAAAAGGATAACACTATAAAAAGCTACTACGGTATCAGAAAGACCAAAACATAAACTCCGAAGAAGACTAAATATAAAAACAGCTTCAAGCAAAGCCCCCCCCAAAATGTTAATTGGACCCATGGCCAGCAAGAATTCCTAGAAGAATTAAAGAAAGAGATGAGTGGCAGATGGAAAACTGGAGAAAGAAAGGAGAGTGATGCAAGAAAAATTGTAAAAAGAGAATTAACAGCTTGGTAAAAAAAAAAGGCACAAAAATACAAAAGAAAATAGCAC
The DNA here is from genome assembly GCF_011100635.1 of Trichosurus vulpecula. Lineage (NCBI taxonomy): Eukaryota > Metazoa > Chordata > Mammalia > Diprotodontia > Phalangeridae > Trichosurus > Trichosurus vulpecula. The sequence continues at coordinate 188,975,975 of NC_050580.1, read as the reverse complement.
CATAAAAAAACAGAATTGCCTTAATGGTAAAAGAGGCACAAAAATTCCCTGAAGAGAAGAACTCCTTAAAATGCAGAATTGGCTAAGTGGAAAAAGAAGTATAAAAATTCACTGAGGAAAATAATTTCTTAAAAATTAGAATTAGGCAAACGGAAGCTAATGACTCCACAAGATTTCAAGAAATAATAAAACAAAGTCAAAACAATGAAAAATAGAAGAAAATGTGAAATATCTCATTGGAAAAACAACTGACCTGGAAAACATATTTAGGAGAGATAACTTAAGAATTATTAGACTACCTGAAAGTCATGATCAGAAAAAGCCTAGACATCATATTTCAAGAAATTGTTAAGGAAAACTGCCCTAATATCCTAGAACTAGAGGGTAAAATAGAAATTGAAAGAATCTTCCAATCACAACCTGAAAGAGATCCCAAAAAGAACATTCCCAGGAATATTATAGTCAAATGCCATACCCCCCAGGAAAAAGAGAAAATACTTAAAGCAGCCAGAGAGAAATAATTCAACTATCAAGGAGCCACAGTCAAGATCACACAAGATTTAACAACTTCCACATTAAAGAAGTGGGAGGCTTGGAATATACTATACCAGAAAGCAAAGGAGCTAAGATTACAAACAAGAATAACTTACCTAGCAAAACTGAGTGCAATCCTTCAGAGGGAAAAATATTTAATGAAATAGAGGACTTTCAAGTATTACTGATGAAAAAAATGGAACTAAATAGAAAATTTGACATTAAAAAAGAAAACAAGAGAACATAAAAAGGTAAACATGAAAGAGTAATCATAAAGGACTTTATAAAATTAAACTGTTTATGTTCCTATATAAGATGATGATACATGTAACTCCTAATAATTTTATCATTATTAGGGCAGTTAAACAGAGTTTACATAACTAGAGGGCATGAGTTGAGTTGGGATGATCTCAAAAAAAAGGAAGGAGTGATAAAGAGGGATGCACTGGGAGAAGGGGGAAGGGAGAGGTAGAATGGTGAAAATTTTCTCACATAATAGAAGTGTGCAAGGAAGAGCTTTTATAATGGAAGAGAAAATTGGAGGGGATTGTGGGCAACGGTGAATGTTAATCTCATCAGAATTGGTTTGAGGTACAAACATACATACATTGTTGTTTATAGAAATGTAGCTTATTCAATAGGGAAATAGAAAGGGAAGGGAAAGAAATAAGGGGGATAATAAAAGGGAGGGAAGATTAAGGGGGCCAGTGATTAGAAGCAAAATACACTTTTGAGGAGAGTAAGAGAGAGAGAGAGAGAGAGAGAGAGAGAGAGAGAGAACAGAATGTGATAGAAATAAATAGTAACTATAACTGTGAATGTGAATGGGATGAGTTAACCCATAAAACAGAAGTGGATAGAAGAATGGACTAGAAACCAGAATCCAACAATATATTCACAAGAGACACACTTGAAACAGAAAGACACACAGTTAAAATAATGGGCTGAATTAAAGTTTATTGTGCTTTAGCTGAAGTAAAAATGGCAGGGGCAGCAAACTTGATATCAGAAAAAGCAAAGGCAAAAACAGACCTAATTAAAAGAAATAACCAGGGAAACTACATTATGCCAAAAAGATATCATAATCAATGAAGTAATATAAAAAAAAAACTTACAGCAACTTTCTCTGTTAAAACCTCATTTCTCAAATACATACTGAGTATAGAACTCAGTCAATTTTATAAAAATAAGAACCATTCCCCAATTGATAAATGGTCAAAGGGTATTTTCAGAAGAAATTTCAGGCAATTTTCAGAAGAAATCAAAGCTATATATAGTCATATAAAATGCTGTAAATCACTATTAATTATAGAAAAGCAAATTAAAACAACTCTGAGGTACCACCTCACACCTGTCAGAAATGACAAATGCTGGAAGGAAATGAGAGAAAAATAGGTACACTAAGAAATTGCTGGTGGAATAGTGAACTTGTCCAACCATTCTGGAGAACAATTTGGAATTATACCCAAAGGGTGATAAAACTGTGCATACTCTTTGACCCAGCAATGCCACTTCTAGGTCTGTATCCCAAAGAGATTTTTAAAAAAGGAAAATGGCTATATGTACAAAAATATTTATATCAGCTCTTTCCTGTGGTGTCAAAAAATTGGAAATTGAGGGGATGTCCATCAACTGAGGGATGGCTGAACAAGTTTTGGCATACGGTTGCAATGGAGTAGTATTGTGTTATAGGAAATGATGGGGGGGGGGTTGATGATTTCAGGGAAAAAAAGAAACATGGCAAGATCTACGTGAACTGATGCAAAGCGAAGTGAGAAGACTAGGGACACCATTGTGCACAGTAACAGCAATGTGGTAATGATGATCAACTATAAAAGACTGGGCTCCGCTGATCAATACAACGATCCAAGACAATTCCAAAGGGCTTATGATGAAAAAATACTATGCATCTTCAGAAAGAGGACTGATGAACTGAAATGTAATTTTCTCACTTTGTTTTTCTTGCTTTTTTGGAAATATGGCTAATATCAAAATATGTTTTGTGTGATTTCACATGTATAATTGATATCACATTGCTTGCTTTCTCATTGGTTGTTTGAGGAGTTGAGAGGAAGGGAGAGAATTTGGAACTCAAAATTTTAAGAAGAAAAAAAAATGTTAAAAATAAATAAATAATAAATTGAAATAAAAAAAACATTCATTCATTATCTGTTGAAGGGACTGTATTAGGTGCTATAAGGCATATAAAGAAAAATGAGTTATCCTTATCTTCATATAGTTTATTAATAAGGGAAATAAGATTCTATCATCAGCGTTCAAACATCCCAAGCTGAAAGGGATCTCCAAAGCCATCTATCCCAACCCCCTCATTTTACAAATAAGAAAACTGAGACTTAAGGAAATTAAGAGATTTAACACATAGCTAAATTAAAAGCCTCCCATCTTCAACAAAATATTTCTCCCACACACTCACTGAAGCCAAAAATTCCACAGTTAGAAATTTATTCTTTTGGTTTAAATATTTGTTTTTTTCTCTTAAAATGCAAATACCCCTGGATCACATTAGTCCAAATGAAAGTATTAGTCAAGATGTGTGTCTAGACTTTGGACCACTTGTTAGATCCAGCAGTATTTGTACAAGCTTCTCATTACTTTCAAAGTAATTTTTGAATCCATCTTATTAAAAAAATTAATATTATATGCCAAAGTATTTTTTGTATCTTCTCTTCTCCTTTCCAACACCCAATACCCCACAAAGACTTTTTATTTTCTTTAGGAGCAAAAATTTCCACATTGAAATAGGCCTAAAGAGAATGCGGGAAGTCTAATCCTGAAAAATGGTACAGGCACGTAATACACAATTCCTTCATAAACAAAGTCCGGGACTGAATTCTGAAGCCATTTGTTCTGAGTAAAATCTTGGCCAGACTCCCCCCTTCCAGAAATGGCAATGTTTGCAATGACCCGATCTGGATTCAAGTTATTTATTACAGCCTTCTGTCATGTGAGGGGAGACTTTCCAGTCCAGGCTCCAACTTTGTGAAACTAGTTCTCTGGTGCTGGCCACAGCTTGCTGTCTAAGTAGAAGGCCACTGGCAATCAAATACAGTCAGAGGAAGCTATATAACTGTGCTATACACCCCCTCAGCTGCTGATGATATGTCTGTCAGTCCCCAACATCATCCAAGTACCCAAGTGATGCTTTGAGGCTGTAGTTGAGAGTAATTATGGCAGCTGACCGCAACAAGGCTCATTTTGCATGGTGGTAAAGCTTTCTCATAGTATACAATTTGCCAATAATTATCTTATTTTGATGGAGGATGACTTACTTATTTGTAAATATTTGAGGTTGCTAAGTTACTAGGTATACTCATTTGAGTTTGTGCACCGTGTCATTTTGTGGCAAAAAGATGTGTTTTCGGCTGCATGGTGAGAGAGCCAGACAGAGGAGGGTAACTGCTAATGTAGGCCTTTTCTGAACTTTCCAATGGAAATCTCTTCTAATGTCTTGTGGGCTGAGTGAATGCAGTCTGTGCATCCACTGAGCTTTGCTTTCTTTGCTGTTGCTCTTTTAAACACTTTGGTTGGCCTCATGGCATGGAATCAGATGTTTCATTGGGGACCCAAGTAGCCCTAAGTTGCTCATGTGAAAATAAGAAGCAACCACAGCCAAGGCTGGAGAACTGTCCAAAGTGGGAGGTAGAGGCTATGAGCCAAGGTTTGGGGATTTTAATGACCAAGCTGCCAGAGTATATGGATGGCAGGCCTCAGACATAGTTAGACTGTATTGTTGCCCATGTGATATGATTTCCAAGTTTTTGAGAAGAATTCCTCCCTACAAACTCCCTCTGTGGCCTGATCACCAATGCCATACTCAAGAGTCATTCCTTTGGCTTGAGACTCCATCTGCTTGTTCAAGTACAGCTACTCTCAAAAGAAGCAATTGAATAATGTCACAGGACCACAGATATAGAGCTAAAAGGGACCTTCAAGACCACATGTAAAAGTTACTATCATCATTATCATTATTAAATCATAGATTTAGATCTGGGAGGGACCTTAGAGGTTAATTAGTCCAACTGTCTCATTTTATAGATGAGAAAATTGAGGCTAATAAAAGTTAAATGACTTGCCCAAAGGCACATGGATAGTAAATGGAAGAGTCAGCATTTGAATCCACCTCCTCTGGCTACCAATCCAGCACCCTTTCTCCTGTAGCATGTTAATGAGGTAAGCTGAAGCCTTAAACCCTCTTCTTCTTCATTTAATCTAACCCTCTCATTTTACAGAAGAATAAACTATCTCCCGTTCTTCAATCCTTTTCTCTCTTATCCTTGGAATGATCATGCTTTGCTAAGTCCCCCCATTCCTGAATTACTCTGACCATTTGCCTGAGGAATTTGGCCATGGTCACTTGGCCAGATCATCAGAGCCTTTCCTGAGAGCAAGTTTTCACACAGGAAAGGGGAGAGAACATTAGGAAGGAAAGAAGGAAGGAACTGGAAAGAAAGAAGAAAAGACAAGAAAAAAGAAAGGAAGAGAGCAGGTAAGGAAGGAGGGAGGAAGGGAGAAAGAAGGAAAGAAAGAAAGGAAGGAAGGAAGGAAGGAAGGAAGGAAGGAAGGAAGGGAGAAGGAAGAAAGAAAGGAAGGAAGGAAAGAAGGAAGAAGAAAGAAAGAAAGAAAGAAAGAAAGAAAGAAAGAAAGAAAGAAAGGAAGGAAGGAAGGAAGGAAGGAAGGAAGGATAGAAGAGGAAAGAGAAAGGAAGGAAGGGAGAAAGAGAAGAAAGAAAGGAAGGAAGGAGAGGAAGGAAGAGAAGAAGAAGGAAGGAAGGAAGGAAGAAAGGAAGACTGGGTTACCACAAAGGCAGCAAAAGAATCATAGGATGGGGGTGGAGCCAAGATTGCAGCAGGAAAGCAGGGACTTGCTTAAGCTCCCCCCCAAATCCCTCCAGACACCTGTAAAAAATGGCTCTGAACAAATTCTAGAGCTGTGGAACCCATGAAATAGCAGAGGGAAACAGATTTCCAGCCCAGGAGAGCCAGGATGGTTGCCGGGAATGGTCTATTGCACAGTGCTGAGAGTGGAGGGCAGCCCAGTGTGGGCCGAGACAGAATAGACCAGACCCAGAGTCAGCCAGCTGGAACACGCCTTGGGGCCATGAAACAGTGAGCTGTGGCAGTTACCAGACTTCTCAACCCACAAACACCAAAGAGCAGCTTAGGGGGAAACTGCAGGATTGAGTTCAGAGTGGTCTGACCACCAGCTCTGGGAGTGGAGATGGTCATGGAGGTGGCAGTAGCAGCAGCAGGAAGCTCCTGAGGCTGCCTCCAGAGCACCAGTATCAGTGGCTTCCCCAGTCCCTGGTTCACACGGTGAGAGGAATCTAACAGCAGATCAGAGCGGAAATACAAGGAGGGCTTTGTGGCACAAAGGCAGATTCTCTTGCTGTGTCCTCCCTGGATCTGAGTTGCAGTCCTGGTTGGCAGTTCTTGGGGGAGGAGGAGCACTGCTGTGACCGAGCCTGGGGTGATGGTGGAGTAAAAGTAGCTCTGAAAACAGGAGGGCTTGGACCCTAAAGCTTGGGACAAAGTACTCTCTACTCTACAAGCAGTTATATCCTGACAAAAAGCTCAAGGGTCAAGTAGTTGCCTGGGAACATGAACAGGCAGGAAAAATGAACTCAGACTCAAACTCAGGCTCAAACTCAAACTCTAGATTCCTTTTTTGGTGAGAAAGAAGAACAAATCATACAGACAGAAGAAGTCAACAAAGTCAAAGAGCCTACATCAAAAGACTCCAAGAAAAATATGAATTGGGCTCAGGCCATGGAAGAGCTCAAAAAGCACTGAGAAAAGCAAGTAAGAGAAGAAGGGAATTTGGGAATACAAATTAGAGTGAAGAAAGAAAACCATGAAAAACAAGTCAATGACTTGCTAAAGCAGACCCAAAAAATATTGAAGAAAATAACACCTTAAAAAATAGAACAACCCAAATGGCAAAAGAGCTCCAAAAAGCCAATGAGGAGAAGAATGCCTTGAAAGGCAGGATTAGCCAAATGGAGAAGGAGGTCCAAAAGACCACTGAAGAAAATACCACCTTAAAAATTAGATTGGAGCAAGTGGAAGCTAGTGACTTTATGAGAAAGCAAGATATTATAAAACAGAACTAAAGGAATGAAAAAATGGAAGACAATGTGAAATATCTCATTGGAAAAATCACTGACCTGGAGAATAGATCCAGGAGAGATAATTTAAAAATTATTGAACTACCTGAAAGCCATGATCAAAAAAAGAGCCTAGACATCATCTTTCAAGAAACTATCAAGGAAAACTGTCCTGATATTCTAGAACCAGAGGGTAAAATAGAAATTGAAAGAATCCACAGATCGCCTCCTGAAAAAGATCCCCAAAAGAAAACTCTTAGGAATATTGTCACCAAATTCCAGTTTCCAGGTCAAGAAGAGGATACTGCAAGCAGCCAGAAAGAAACATTTTGAATATTGTGGAAACACAATCCGAATAACACAAGATCTAGTAGCTACTACGCTAAGTGATCGAAGGTCTTGGAATATGATATTCCAGAGGTCAAAGGAGTTAGGATTAAAACCAAGAATCACCTACCCGGCAAAACTGAGTATAATGCTCCAAGGCAAAATATGGATTTTCATTAAAATGGAGGACTTTCAAGCTTTCTCAATGAAAAGACCAGAGCTGAAGAGAAAATTTGACTTTCAAATACAAGAATCAAGAGAAGCATGACAAGGTAAACAAGAAAGAGAATTCATATGGGACTTACTAAAGTTGAACTGTTATGTTTACATTCGTACATGGAAAGATGATGTGTGTAATTCAGGAGACCTTTCTCAGTATTAGGGGAGTTGAAGGGAATATAGACAGAGGCCACAGGATGAGTTGAATATGAAGGGATGATATCTAAAAAAATGAAATAAATTTAAGGGGTAAGAGAAGAATATATTGAGAGAGGGAGAAAGGGAGAGACAGAATGAGGTAAATTATCTCACATAAAAGCTGGCAAGAAAAAGCAAGTTCTGTTGCAAGGGAAGAGGGGGTAGGTGAGGGGGAATGAACGAATCTCACTCTTTGGATTCAACTTGAGGAGAGAATAACATACACACTCGATTGGGCATCTTACTCCACAGGAAAGTAAGGGGAAGGGGATAAAAAAGGTGGGGGGGATGATAGAAGGGAGGGCAGATAGGGGGAGGAGGTAATCAAAAGCAAACACATTTGAAAAGGGACAGGGTCAAGGGAGAAAATTGAATAAAGGGGGACAGGATAGGATGGAAGGAAATATAGTTAGCCTTTCACAACATGAGTATTGTGGAAGGGATTTGCATAATGAGATATGTGTGATCTACGTTGAATGACTTGCTTTCCTAGGGAGGGTGGGTGGGAAGGGAAGAAAGGAGAGAATTTGGAACTCAAAGTTTTAAAAGCAGATGCTTAAAAAATTAAAAACATTTTTTGCATGCAGCTGGGAGACGAGATATATGGGGAATGGGGCATAGAAATCTATCCTGCCCTACAAGAAAGTAAGGGGAAAGGGGATGGGGGGAAATGGGGTGAAAGAGGGGAGGGCTGACCGGGGAACGAGGCAATCAGAGTATATGCCATCTTGGAATGGGGGGGAGGGTAGAAATGGGGAGAAAGTTTGTAACTCAAAATCTTGTGGAAATCAATATTGAAAACTAAAATGTTAAATAAAATATATACAGAAAGAAAAGAATCACAGGATAATAGTTTATGCTGGAAAGGATTTTATATGTCATCAAGCCCAAGCCTGGGCAGAAGAGAGGCAGAGGGTTCTGAAGAGAAAGGTCTACTTCACAGTTTTTTCTGTATATAACCTGCCGCATTTTTAGGTGTCTGGATCTTCTTTTTAACATAGGTGGCATTGAAACAGAAAAATAAACAGGGAGGGGAAAAGTCATATCAAGAGACCTTGAGCTTTGGGGCAGGAGCTGAGCTTTCTCTATATTGAAGCCTTTTCCAGAAGCCATGTATTCATAAAAATCTGAATCCCAGGAGGAGCTGGTAGAGGAGAAAGGGCAGGGCTGTGCTAATAACTGAAGGACAGCAGCTATAACTGGCAGCTTCCCCTGCTGTCTCTGGTTGGTGGGTTGTCAGCAGCTCCCCAGCTGCCTCCTGGTGGCCCCCACTGGGTGTGTCAGGGAAGCATCAGGCTCCATGATTCGAATTGCTTTTTGGCTTTTTTTCCTTGAGAAATTTCTCTTCATGGGCCCCACAGAGAGGGTTGACAGAGGCATGCATTTCTATTTTTAAATGTGTAATTGATATTGCAAAACTATAAAGAGAAATGCAGAATCAAGGTCCCCAGCCAGAATGTTCCTAGGGCCCACTCAGAATGTTTAAAGTGTACCAACCTCCAGAACATGAAGATGAACCTTGATTTTGCAATCAGCTAAGGATAAATGGCCCTCTACAATTTTCTAAAGACTGTTGTGACATAAGGGATATGGGCTGGACTACACAGGATTATCTTTTGAGGAAAGTGAACTCAGGGAGTCCTAGAAATGTGCTTTAATTTGGTCAGACATGAGAGCTACAGGGATCACATTGCACATTTCTATTTCAGATGCTGTCAGAGAGATTGGTTGGTTGGTTGCTGTCCTTCATTCCCAAAGAGGACCAAAAAGATATCACTATGTTGGAGTCAAGGTACAGTGTGTCCTACTGTGGCTGATCAGACCAATATAAGCTGGGAAGCTGTGCCATGGGTCCGGCATAAATACACCAAATGAACATTTGGAGGGAGATGTCTCTAAATTTGCACTTCTCACTTTTACTTTGAGCTACTGCAGTTCTGCTTCACTCCTAGAGCATAGGTCATATAGATGGATGGATAGATAAATAGAGTATTTAATAAGTGCCAACTATATGCCAGGCACTGGACTAAGCACTGGGGACACAAATACAACTGAGAAGCATGGCCCCTGCCTTCAAAGAAAATAGTACGTGAACAAGGTAGAAAATGAGGAGGGGAGGGATTCATGTGCTATTTCATAAAAGGAGGCCTGAGCGTTGGCAGATTTTTATGGTATCTGCTCTGCATGTGTCTTGTGCATAGATAGTCCATCTACTCTGTATACGCCTATTTGTTTTCCATGTTGTCTCCTCTATTAGACTGTAAGGGGCCTGAGGGCAGGAAATGTTTCTACTTTTTATTTGTATCTTCAGAACTTAGTGCAATACCTAACATACAATAAATTCTGAGAATACAAAGAAAAAGTAGAAACATTTAGCTTTTGTCAAGGCTCCGCTCAAGCAGCAGAGCCCACGAGACCATCCCTGATCCCCAACCCCATCTTTTAAAATCCTTTCCCTCTTCAAATTAACCACCTTTTCTTACTTATGAACATACTGTTTCTTCATTAGAATGGAAGCATTTTGAAAGCAGGGACCACTTTTCTTGTTTCACCTTTGAATCCCCACCTGGTTCGGTGGAACACTGAATCTGGAGTCAGGCTGAACTGAATTCAAATCAACCTTCAGACGTTTACTAGGTTTGAAGTCATTTAACTTTTGTCTTCCTCAGTTTCCTCGACTATAAAATGGGGACAATGGTAGCACCTACCTCCTAGAGTACATATATGTATCAAATGAGATCATGTTTGTAAAGATTTAGCACAATACCTCACACTGGTAGGTGCTTAAATGTTTACTCCCTCCCTTTGACATAATGGATCTGAAATAGTGACTTGACCACAGCAGATGCTTAATAAGTGTTTACATAATTAACTGGAGTCATCACCCATCAGACCCCCTTAGTAGGAATGAGTTTGTTATGTTGGCTTTTACCTGGAAAAGAGCAAAGGGAAAAGAACACTCTAAGGATGAATTAATCTACTATCCGGGTGGTACATATTCCATTGGTCCTCAAATGTTTAAGCAGCAATTGTCCTAATCAGAGATGTGCTGGAGCACTGGTCAGGAAAAACTGGTTGTTAAATTTCAGTCTAGAATTTATACCTTCGAAATTAACAAATGCCATAAATCATGTCTTGGTTTATTGTTTTGGTGATGTACTAGACAAAAAAGCAATAGAGGAAATGTTAATAATGTAGATTCAACTTAAAATTGTGCTACGTATATTTTTTTAAGAGAGATGGTTATTAAACATTTATTGACACTCCCTTTGTCCTGAGCCTCTGATATTTATTGTTTTGTTGTCAGTTATCTCTTCACATATACACTTTGTCATTGTTTGGTCATTTTCAGTCATGTCTAACTCTTTGTGACCTCTTTTGTGGTTTCCTTAGCAAAGATGCTGGAGTAGTTTGCCATTTCCTTCTCCAACTCATTTTACAGATGAGGAAACTGAAGCAAAAAGGTTAAATGACTTACCCAGGGTCACACAGCTATAAGTGTGTGAAACCAGATTTAAACTCAGGAAAAGAAGTCTTTCTGACTTTAGGCCCAGCACTCCCCACTGTGCCACCTAGCTGCCCCTCATGTATATACAGAGCATCCCAAAAGTTCCAAAAAAAAGCTTTTAAGACTCCCTGTATGTCCTATTTCTTCAACCAGATTATAACTTATTTGAGAAAAAAGACCTGGTTTTATGATTCCTTATTTTGAAAATTATTGTTGTATTCTGTTTTAAGTCACCTTGGTTTCCTACTATACCCCTCCTACATGTAGAAGATTATTCCTTATAACAAAAAAATAGAAAGAGGAAAACAATTCAACAAACCAACAAATAAATCAGCCATATCCAAATATAAGTAGTAAGCCCCACCTGTAGCCACCCACATCTGTAAAGAAGGAAGAGTCTAATTGTCAATTTTTTTTCTTCATTTTAAGCCCTTCACAGCCTGGCCCCTCCTATCTCTCCAATCTTCTTACACGCTATTTCCCTCCATGAACACTACTGTCCAGCAACATTGGTGTGTTTGCTATTGCTTTCAGAGGACCCTCAGTCTCCCGTCTCCATGCTTTTGTGTTGGCTATGCCCCATGCCTGGAATTCTCTTTCTCCTTACTCATCCCACTTAGTATCCTTGACTTTCTTCAAGACTCAGTTCAAATCATGGTTTCTTTACTTGCTTATTCCTTTACATCTAAGGTTGTCTTCCATCTACTCCATATCTATCTTGAACATACCCATCTATATGCATGTTGTTTCCACCATTAGAATGAGTTTCTACTTTTTTTTGTATTTCTAGCACTTAGATGGCGCTGGTATTTATTGTTGATTGATTGATGCAGTTTCCCCACTCTGGTAAGGCTTTCTCATTATAATTATACAACGGTTCATTTTCAATCTTTTTTTTCATTCTTCTCATTGACATTGTTTTAGTGCAGTTTATTGTTTTCTTGGTTCTGCTTACATCACTTTGCATCAGTTCATAGAAGTCTTTCAAAGTCTCATACTTCTTTGTATTCTCTTTAGCACTCAGCACCCAGGGTTTTGCACTTGCTAGGCTCTTGAAAATTGTTAGCTATTTGGTTTGGTTGAGATAGGGTAAGGGCCTGGAGGTAGTATCCTATTGGGAATCAAAAGCCCATGTGTGAAATTTAGCTGCTTCAGGCAATAAGAACAACACATGTTCATAGGAGGTCAAGGAGGAATGCAAAGCAAGGAATGAACACCAAGGATAGTAAAAAATGGAGTAATGCCAAAAAAAAATCCTTCATCCTCTTTGCACTTCTGCCTAGAGCCAGCCCTAATAACCCCTGCACATTTTGCAGTTGGGTTACATCAGTTTTCTCCTCTCCCACTGGCTCCTTAAAAATGTCTCTTTTCATGCACCAGGGTAGTAGCTGCATTTTCACTAGTCTTCACCTTCCAATTGGAGCTTTGGACTGAAAGGGCAGATAATAAAAGAAATCCTATGTTCAAGGTCAGGACTTAATTAGGGCAGGTCAGATTCCCCCTGACATTTGAGAGCAAAAGATCGTTGGCTTGGCACAGCAAGTTTTTGTGAAGTCCAACAGATCCTGGGGGTTGGGGAGTGGAGGCGGGGAGGCCATGGAAGACATCTGGCTGACATTCAGAGCCTGGCAAGATTTCACTCCTCCAGGAAACACAAGCTGAATGTGAGGTTCGACTTCATCAACAATTTTAACTGTTGCTTTGGAACTGAAAATAATCAGAATGTTTAGGATGCAGGGGTGCCCTTTGTAAATCGAGAAGCGAAGCACTTTGGGTTCTTGCTGAGCAGTATTCAGTTGCATTGGTAAAGGATGATTGCAAGAATGCCGAATCAGCATACTGGCCAGTAAAACACAAAACATGAACCTTTCTGCTTGCATTCACATGAGTTTTTAGTTTACTTGGAGCTGGTAGAAAAATTCAAGTCTGCTATTGACTCTGGCAATGAATACTAGAACATCTTCAGAAACTTTTGGATGTTGGCTCCCAAATGAAATCGAAACACTTTTTAAATGGTATCTCTTCTTCCCTCCACTTACCCTCCCAAAATTGGTTTTCCTGGGCTTATTGATTTGTTTGTCATGTTAACAGATGAGAGAGAGGAAAATCAACAATAAATCAAACCTTCATACAGATTTCTATTCCTCTTTCATTCCAATTACCTCTAATTTATGCAGTTGACTTTGTTGATCTGAGAGGCTTCATTCCCATTTTTCCTTTTATTTTTCTTTTCATGTAATACTCTTCTTTATCAGTCAATTCCGTAAAAACTCTACAACTTACACCTGAAATCATGAGGGTAGAGGAAAAGAACCCCAACCCCTAACTGTCTGAAAAATTCTGACGCCCCATACCTTCTGCCTTCTTTCTGTTCCACATAGTTAGGCTGGATCTACATGCACTGACCAGTATCATTTTTCTTCATGTTGTTGGCTGAAGTGGTCCAAGATTTAGTCCAATCACTTTTTGAGATCAAGTCAGTTAAACAGCTGGTGCGAATATTCATGTGTGTTTAACAACAAAATGGAGAAGTTTTTTTTTAAAACAATTAAAAGACAGGGGGACTACTGTTTTTAAACTGTCCTTGAGCTTATCTCTGACCTTTGACCTCTATGAGGTTTTTAGGAGATCAGATTCATAGGCAGATATTTTTGAGGGATGAAATATAAGATCTGGGTATATCCCCCTTCCAAATGACTTAGTATTTTAATTGTGAGCGTTGGCCTCAGTTGGTCAAGGGGGCTCTGTAAGCAGAGCACTATTAAAAGTACATTGTGGAGAGAGACAAAAGATATAATAGAAAAAGTGGAACTTAAGCCTTAAAGGAGAGGAAAAAAAAACACCCAGGCAAAAAGACATAAGAATACATGAACAGAAAATACAGACTTTCCAAAAAGTCTTAATATAGCTTAAAGCCATTAGAGCTTAAATACAAATAGGTAAGTACATAATTTGCCATGGGCCAGTGGAATGCTCAGTAGTCTAATACTAGCAATGTCTGTTGGGGACTCACTGATTTTGTTGTAGATATTAAATCTCATGAATTGTACACACCTTATGGAGATCAGAGGCACCAGTTGGACTTGCATGGAGCACAGTTGGAATAATGTGATGCTTTGAATGAATACATGTAACGTCTTGTTATGTAAAGACCTGCGTCTGTTTTACTTTCTAAAATCTAAAAAAAATTCAAGAAAGGAAACCTAAGACTGCCCAATCTACAAATAGAGAACTTGCATATTTATGGTTTGTAATAATGATTCCTACTCCTGGTCAAAGAGATACCTAAAAGCATAAATTCTTGATGTTCCACAGAGAGGGCATTAAGTTGACCCAGTAATAGTTGACACTTGAGCAGAGCTGTAATGAGGAATGTGGGGATGCAGAGTAAGAAGCCCTTATATGATCCGGGAGAGGTGGTAAGTTTTGAGTGGAACACCATCCCATTATGGAGACACAGAGCAAGTGGAACATCACAGTGAGGCTGCCTCTAGAACAGCTGCTATGAAGTGAGGGCAGGAGAGGTAAGGTAAAGGGTGGGGGAGATGCTTATCCCAGTCACTGAAAGACTTCAAATACTGGCAAGGCCCTCTAAGTTATGTACCTAAAGCCTAAGATTTATTCATTTTGACTAATTTTAGTTCTACTTTGAAGTTAACTTTTCATGTGAATTAAACATGCACACAAACACACACATTTCTGTTTATCTATCTTACTAGCAGTTCTTATTTTGTTTTGTTTTTGCATTACTTACAGGCGTTATATCCAAAAAGGCTGCCTGATTTGAGGAATAGACCACATCCTTATTCTAGCAGAGATATTAAAATAGCACCAGATGAAATAATGATGAATAAATCCAAAGAACTACTGTGATTTCTTTCACTCTCAAACTACATATGGACTCTTTCACCCTCAAACTACATGAGAAGCCCCCAACCAATAGGAAAAGGGGCCAGCAAAGAGAGAGGGAGTGCAGGCAAATGAGACAGAATACTCCTGATACACTGGAGAATAGCTAAAGACATGTGTAGCCTGCAAGACTCAGCCTTAAGAGGCAGTGAGAGCAAAGGGCTCAAAGGATAAAGCCCCAGAGTCATAAGAACTGCATGGCAAGGACCTTAAAAACTATGGGGATCCGCAATAGCATTTAATCCCTAGCTTCTGAAGTCTCTAGACCTCGATCTTATTATACCATAAAGGGCCCTGAAGACCTAGAATTCTGGTTGTCTAAGATCTGGGTGGCATTGGGGCATTAAGCCAGGTTGTGGACATTAGCATAGGAAAGCAGAGGCAACCATCTGACCCAAAAGCACAGTAGGAATGGAAAATCCCCCATAAGAAAGCCTCAATTCAGAAAACAAGGCTAGAGAGATGAGTGAACAAAAGAAGACAGTGACCAGCATAAGAATAATCATGGATCCAAAGATAATTAAAATTCTAACATAGAAAGGCAGAGCAACTCTCTAAGAACTAAAAGCAGAGACTTAAAGGAGAAAAATGGATTTTCCCCCCACAGATTACATGAATACCTAGAAAAAAATAAAGCAAGAATTTTTTAAAAATGAAATAAAAGATCTGGAGGAAATTATCAGAAGACAAAGAATGCTTTGTGAAAGAAACTGGTAAAATTTATCCAATAATGGACTCTTGAAAATTTGGATAGATCAAATAAATCAATGACCTTATGAGACAGGAAGTAATAATAGTATAAAGTGAAAAGTTTGGGGGAAAAGAATAAAATGTAAGGTATCTTCTTCAAAAACAAATGATCTGTAACCGAGGTCAAGGAGAAAGGAGCTAAGAATCACTATGCTCCCAAATAGTGATATTAAAAAAATTAAAGCTGTACATTTTAAGAAAACACAAACGAAACTTATCTGTATCTGTTAGAACCTGAAGGAAAAATGAAGGTAGAAATAATCTGCTGAGATCATGAAGTATTATAATGTAGAACAAAAACAGAAGTGGGTCCAGGCCAGATCCTTTTGGGACACTTATAAGGAGTGAGCATGATGTGGATGAAGAATCAGCAAAGGAAGGTGAGGAGTATTTGGACAGTTAGCAGAAAATCTAGGAGAGAATAAAATCAAGAAAATCTAGAGAGGAAACAGTATACAGAAGGAGGTGATCAGCAGTGTCAAGTGCTGTAGAAATGTCAAAAAAGATGAAGATTTAGAAAAGGCCATCAGATTTGGAAATTAAATCATCAATAACTTTGGAGAGGGCAATTTCCATTGAATGATGAGGTCAGAAGCAGGGTCACAGAGGTCTGCATCATCTTTATTTCTTTTTTAAAAAATTAATTAATTCATTTTTTGTTTTCACCATTCACTTCCATAAGATTTTGAGTTCCAAATTTTCTCCCCAGCCTTCCCCTTCCTCCACCCCAAGATGGTATGCAATCTGATAAGGCTCTAGGTATATATTCATATTAAACATATTTTTCACATTAGTCATGTGGGGAAAAAAAAGAATTAGAACCAATGGGAGAAAGCACAAGAAAGAAGAAATCAAAAAAAAAGAGGAAGAGAGAGAAAGAGAGCAAATAGTATGCTTCAATCTGCATTTAGACTCCATAGTTCTTTTTCTGAATGTGGATAGCATTTTCCATCACATGTCATTTGGAGTTGGCTTAGTTCCTTGCATTGCTGAGAGGAGCTAAGTCTATCAAAGTTGGTCATTGCACAATGTTGCTGTTACTATGTACAATGTTCTCTTGGCTCTGCTCACTTCACTCAGCATCAGTTCATGCAAGTCTTTCCAGGTTTTTCTGAAGTCCGCCTACTCATCACTTCTTATGGAACAATAGTATTCCATTACATTCATATGCCATAACTTGTTCAGCCATTCCCCAATTGATGGGCATCCCCTCATTTTCCAATTCTTGGCCACCACGAAAAGAGCTGCTATAAATATTTTTATACATGTTGGTCCTTTTCCCATTTTTGTGATCACTTTGGAATACAGCCATAGAAGTGGTATTGCTGAATCAAAGGGTGTGCATAGTTCCATAACTCCACCAACAATGCATTAGTGTTCCAATTTTCCCACATCTTCTCCAACATTTATCATTTTCCTGTTTTGTCATGTTAGCCAATCTGATAGGTGTGATGTGGTACCTCAGAGTTGTTTTGATTTGTATTTCTCTAATCAATAGTGATTTAGAGCATTTTTTTCACATGACTATAGATAGCTTTAATTTCTTCATCTGAAAACTGCCTGTTCCTATCCTTTGACCATTCATCAATCAGCATCTTTATTTCTGAATATAATCTTCCCCCTCTCTTTCTTCTTCTCCTTTCTTCATTCTCCTCAAACAGATATCCCTTCTAATAAGATTTTTAAAGCAGTTTAGCAAAACGAACCAATACATCAACAATATCTGATGATACCATCATCATATATACAGTATACCATACCTGCAGTGCTTCAACTCTGCAAAGAAGAGAGTTAGATTCCTTTTCTTAATTCTTTTCCAAAACCAAGCTTCTTGATCATTATAATTAGCATTTGATTTTATGTTTTTTTCTTTGTATTGATATAATATAGTCATTTATACTATTCTTCTGCTTCTGCTTATTTCACTTTGAATTGGTGTGTTTATATATGTGTGTGTGTATGTGTACATGTATATATAAACACACACATATATACACATATACATATATATGTATATACATATATGTATATATACATATATATGTATATATACATATATATGTATATATACATATGTAGATATCTATATGGTATATAAAGAACTCTTCTGCCTTTTACATTCTTGGTATATATGCTTAGAATAAGACTGTTGGGTCAAGGGGTGTGGATATTTTAGTAAGTTTAATTCCAAATAGCTTTCTCAAATGATTACACCCATTTCTTGGGAATTTTGTCAATTACATCTCCACCAAAATGAGACAAGCACTAAATTTCCTCCTGAAATCCTTACATCAAGTTTTATATTGTATTTAGTGTGACTATTGTAAGGACAGAGTAGGGGGTAGAGAACAGTGTCTCTCCTCATATAAAAAGAAGGCTTACATTTGAAAATGAGGATCTTACAATTGAAAATTGGTTGGAAATAAGAAAAGCAAAGTTTATTGCAAATACATAAGGCTTCTTGCTATTAGTAAGAGAATTAAAAGAGATAGCTCCTAACTACTGCTTTACTCCAAACATTTCAAAGCCCTTTAAATAGCTTTTGACCTGAGATGTAGGGACAAGCAAAACATTGGAAAGTAGTTCATCCTTTATCACAAGCTTATCCATTTGATCAGTTTCTGTATTTTCTTGTTTATTTTTATGAAGTTAATTCCATAACAGGTACTCAGTAAATACTTATTACATTGATTTTTAATAACTCTTCTTTCATACTTTTTAAAAATGCAGCCTTTATCCACACTCCTACTATTGTTATACAGTAATGTCACTTGTTTTTCTGCCATGCTCAGAATTTTAAAAGGGATGTTTAAAAAGAACTGATACATTTTTAAAAAGACTCAGAAATGAAAGATTTAGCTTAGATTTTTAGATGCCAAAAGCTGAAAGGAATCTCAGTAGGACATCTAATACAATTCCCCTTACTCTAGGCTAGACTAAATTTAAAGATTTTTTTTTTACTTTTGTATTTTGTTTCTTATGATCTCCAATACCTCTCAAAAGTGTTTTCTAGGGTATACAGCAACATGGAGCTGGGCAAGTGGGCAGTTCAGAGAGCTTTTCCCCCCAACTCACCTAAATTTCTCTTGCTTGTAGGCAAGTGAACTTCCTATTCTCTGTGGAGATGAGGAATAACTAATCATGTTCATAATAAAAACCACTTTGGCAGCTATGTAGACAATGAGTTGTAGTGGGGAAAGAGTTGAGACAGGGAGGATAATTAGGAGGCTACCGTAATACACAAGAGGGAGGTGATGAAGGCCTGAACTAGGGTTGTGGTTATGTGAGAAGAGAATTGGGGGATGGATGTGGCAGATGTGGAAGTAGAATCAAAAGAATTTGTATACTAATTGTATATATCGAATAAGGGAAAGGGAGGAGTAAAGAACACACCAAGAGTGCCAGACTAGGGTGGCTAGAAGGATAGTAGTAAGCTCAATAAAAATTGGGAAGTATAGGAAAGGGGTAGGAAGTTTGGAAAAGAGAAAAAAGGATAGTTCTGGAAACTTGAATATATTGAATTTAAGATTCCTATGGGATATCCAATTTGAAATGTCTAATAGGCAGTCAGATATGTATTACTAGACCTCAGAAGAGGCAAGTGTGTTAGCTTTTTAGATTTGAAAATCATATGTTCTAGGAATTTGGCTGTGAAAATGAGTAAAGATACAAGAAGATAGCTTGAGTTGATGGTAGAATCTAGAACAGGTTTTTAAGGTTGGTGTAAACTTGGTTATGTTTATAGGCAACAGGGGGAGAATCAGTAGATAGATACTGAAGATAGATTATATGATTGGGGGGTAATATTCTGGAGAAGATGAGAGGAATGGGATCAAGGGTAAACATGGAGAGGCTGGCTATGGTGAGGATCACCACTTGACATTAGAGATTGCTATAAGGAGGAGAAAATAGAGGGTAATGTCAAAAGGGTTTGAGATAGAGAGGAGAAAAAGGGTGCCCAGGTATTCATTTTGTCTATTTTCTCAATAAAGAACACAGTGATCCATAATTCAATTTTATTGTAGCTGCTGAGAACCCACTCTCAAAGCTGCATCCAATGACCAAGACTTGATATTTTATTTTTTTGTTCTTGTTGCTCACAGTGCAAGTAAAAAAATAGAAGAAAATGTTTTATCTTAAATAAAACCAGTCTCTCTACTTGAATCATCAATCCTTTGATTTAGAATCCATGGCATATTTAACCAACCATCAGCTTAAAGTGGAGGAGATTTTTCTGGAAGATATTTTAAAGCAATTTTTAGACCACTATAAAAATCAGTTGAGACGATTAATGGGGATTCCATTAAGAAAGGTTTGCCAGATGGCTCAAACCCTACTGAGTTCAACAAGAGAATGGATGATTCTTTTTTCCCTTGACACGTTATCACCTATTAAAATTAATGAGGCAGGTACCTTGAGAGGAGACTATAAGAGTCTCCTAAAGTCTGGAGACTTTCCATTCCTCCCCACCTAACCACATCCTATTCAAGTCTCACCATGTAGCTTTTCCTGACAATTCCATCTTATATTGCACTCTCTCTTTTCTGACCTGTACAATTACTGACTATCACACATTTAGGCGCATATGTATATGCTTGGAAAATTATTTCCTATATGTGTGTTTTGTGCATCTGGTCTCTTTAATGAAGTTGTGTATTCTCTGCAGTCAAAGACTACAATTCAGACATTTTGTATCCTTCCTCTGCTCCCCTCCTCAACACACACACAGTGCTTAACAAAAAGTACCTTCAAAGACTTATTGAATTTAAACTGTGTGGTGTTGTATTGATTTCTACCTATGGGCTTCTTTATATTCCCCCAAACCAAGTACAATACTTTGCTTAGTTTGTGTTTTTAGTTTCAGTGTTTTCTTTCTCTGTTGTTTGCTCTTTTTGTTTGTTTTGTTTTGTATAGCACATGTAATGTCATTGGTATGGAGAATTCCTAGTGAGAAAACTCCCTCTACAAATGCACATCTAAAACAATCCTATAACTTTTATTCTTAGTTGGCTAGTATACTGAAATATTAAGTGACTTCTACCTTGTGACACAGGCAGTGAGTGTAACATGTGAGAACTGACCCCAGGGCTTCCTTTCTACCAGGTGGGTTCTCTATCCACTACAACTGGTTGGCTGACTCCTTTACACATAGCAAGTACTTAGTAAATGTTTATTGCGTTGAATTTTGCCTTGCTCAAAGTGGATGGTCAATGAATTAAAAAAAAATCTCCAAAAATTCAAAAGAACCAAGATGTTCCTTCTTTTAACTGAGTGATAACCATTAGATGCCATCAAAGTAGATCTTATCTCAGCTGCTTCTCCTTCCCTTTATAATAATTGGTATAAGTCTAGGCTAGTTTTATGAAACAGACTTTAAAAATTCTCATGAAGCTAGCATGAAAGGAGGAAACTTTTCAGGGCTAACAGGCCCTCCTATTCCTTTTCAAACTACCTCCTGATAAGAGTTGGGATACCCCACCAGTTATAGTATGTGATAGCTCAGTATATGGAAAGAACACAGAGTGGAGAAGAACAGAATCATGGGAAGACAAGAATAGATGACATAGTGATAGAAGTAGGTCGGGTTATGAAAGGTGAACTCCAGTGTACACCCAACAACAGAATGCTATGAGCCATTCCTGGAAACTGCGCAAACCTGCAGTTGACTATGCTGTGATACAGCCTCAAATAAGACTTTGCAAAAGTCCAAGAAAAAAAAAAACTTTGTAACTGACAATCCTGTTGAAATATTAGTAATGTGTCTGTGAAAGTTTGGGGGAGCTGAATGACCTTTGTAAAGCATTACGCTTAAGGATGTCTTAACAAATTCCTTCGCTAAAAGGATTTCTCCCAGAAAATGCTGGCAAATTGACCTACTGACCTACTCTTACTTTGTGCTTCTTAAAAAAGTCCACAAACTACAAATCTCTTTTTTTGAGCCACTGAGTGATAAAATCTCAGGAGTAGGGAAGTCTCTGGATGTTTGGACTATAACTTGAGTGACCCAAAGGTCTGCCAAATTTCAATATTTCCATCATTGACTTGGCTAAACTACCCATGACTAAAGTTATTCTTTTGGGTTGGGTCATTGGCAATCGAATCCATGTGTTTATTGAGTGCCTACTAAGGATGAAGTATGATACTAGACACCGCAGTGCTATGTAGAGACAACCATGTGGAAAATATTTTGGAATCCCTAAAATATACTAGACCAACATGGAAGCTATGGCTTGTGGAACAGGTGTCGTGATCTTTAATGCAGGAAAAGGAGTTCTTGGCATCATCCCTTAGTGACAATACCACTGACCTTTGGGTAGCATATTCTAAATAGAAGGGGAGGATACTTGATCTCATTCACAATATCTGTTGGCCTAAATGTCAGAAGGGGATGTCATCTGACATAAGAAAGCTAGCTTGGGACATGACATGTGGATCCTTTCATCAACTTGTAGTGGTAAAAAATAGGATAGTTAACAGGTGCATGTGGAGAGGGAGGCAAATTTAGTATGAAGAAAGACATTGGTGGCTCATAAGCATCATTCCTTCATTTAAATTTGTACTGTGCAAATTCTTGAATGGGAAAACCGTTGCTATTGCATAGCATCATAGAACATGTGAGATCATGGCAGTGAAAACTAATCTTAGGGTAATTGAAATTGACTAGCCTTTGCCAACAGAGTTGATATGAAAGTAGGAATCAGGTCACTTTCACAAAGGTGTAGTGGTGAGGAGATTGCACTTGGCACCACGTAGATCTGGTTTCATATTCTGTTTCTAATATTTAACCATGCTGCCATGTTACTTAACTCCTATGAGCCTCGGTTTCTTCATCCAAAACATGGGGACAATAATACACACCTACTCAGGGGGTTGTCATGAGGATCAAGTGGGGTAATGTATATAAAATACTTTGCAAACCTTCAAATACTATCTAAATGTTAGTGCATGTTTTCATAGAATAATAGCGTTAACACTAAAAGGAATCTTAAAAAACATCAAGTACAGATTTCTTGTCTTGTAGATGAGGAAACTGAGGCAAAAACGTTAAATGACTCAACCACAGCCACTTGATGTCAGTGTCTGAGGCAGAATTTGAACCTAAGTCATCTTGACCCCAAATTTAATATTCTTTCTATTACACTTTTGTGAAATATAGTCTAGTGCTGTATCCACTTCAACATACTGCAACTTATAAACCCACCTTTGTTTTTCTCCCCCTCTTCCTTCTCCTCTTCCTCTTCCTTCTCTTTCCCCTCCTCTCCCTTCCCCTCCTCTTCCTCTTCTTCCTCTTCATACTCTTTTTGTTTCTCCTCCTTCTTTCTCCTTTTCCTCTTCCTTCTCCCCCTCCTCCTATTCCTCTTCATTTAAAAAAAAAAATGTAAGCTGATTCTGATTGCCAAAGTGCCCACGCTTTTGTGTCAAAAATATTTGAAATTAAGATTCTTCTAAGCATTTAAAATTACAAGATTTCAACCCTGGGCCATGATATTCACTTTTGCTCTTCCCTTCCCACACACAGCAACCTAATAGCTCTCTTCTTTCTTGAGAGAGAAATAAAAAACAAATGGTAGTCTAGGAAGAAATGACAAAGAAAGTAACCTGAAAAGAGCAGAATGAGCTAAATGAGGCTCTTCAGGTTTATTTCTAATTAGAGAAACACTTGCTCTAAAAGTTATATTCATTTGGCTGCATTTCTTGGTAGTTGTTTGCTTTGGACTATTTCTTGTTCTCCTTTTCTTCCAGAACTCAGATGTTTATGAAGCTATTGTGACCCAGTTAATCTTGTTAAGAAAAGAAAAGTCTGGGAAAGTCAGCCTTTTTCTAGGTTTCTCAACCTCTCCATTGTCATTAGAGTTATTGTCATGAAAATTCTTTTTCCTCTTTGCCTTGGGTGGATATGAAGACTGCTCCAACCTCCTGTAGGCAAGGGAAACTTTCCCAACCAGCAGCTGGATGGCTAATTAAAAGCAGAGTGAAAGGAAACTATGTGTGAGTTTGTACAGCATTTCCCAGCTTTTCTCAGCTCCTTGCTGCCCTCAACTCTCTCAAAATTGAAGCTTTTATAGCTGTCCCCAACTCACCCAGAAGTTGTTTCATGGTTTCTGATGCCATACTCATAAGGGCAGAGTGGAATCAGTCAGTGATGGTCAGGCCTTCCATTTTGTTAATTTAGGTTATCACTTTTAGGGCTAATGTATTAATCCAAACAGGTACTGCCACATGGTATCTATAGTGGAGTTGTTTACAAGACCATTCAAAGTAACCCCTCTGGGAATTTTTTTTGTATCCAGATGAGTTGGAGCTCATATCAGCTAGAGCTATATTCAGAGCTCTTGCATGAGCTCTCATTTCAAGCTCCAGATGTGGTTGAGAGGTCATAGAAGGTAAGGACTAACCCTTTCTTGACATCACTGCTGCCTTTGATGCTGTTTGCCACCTCCTCTTTTTGGATACACTCTTCTGTTTTCAACATTGGCAGGTTTACCCCTCCTTAGATTACTTGAGTTCTCCCCCCTCCCCCCATGGCCTTACTATATTGATGACAAACTTTGTACACACCTACAATCCATCAGCATAGCCCATTGTGGCTCACAATTCCAGAGCTCATGAGATCTACCAGTCTCAGCCTCTTGGGTATCTGGAATTACAAGTACTTGCCACTCTTGGCTTTCCCTGGGTGGTGGCACAATGGATAGGATGTTAGGCCTGGAGTCAAGAAACTCTGAATTTAAATCCAGCCTTAGATTTTTTACTAGCTATATTACTTTTGGCAAATAACCTCTGTCTGCCTCAGTTTCCTCATTTGCAAAATGGAGATAATAATAGCCCCTACCTCCCAAGTAGGGATAGTTGAGAGGCCCAAATGAGCTAATACTTATAATTTAGTTTTTACTACCCTTTCCTGGTTTATCATCTACTTATCTAGTCTCTCCCAATTCTCCTTTGCTGGATCATTATCTATTTTATGCCTTCAAACTATGAGTGATTCCTAAATTTCTGTCATAGAACCTCTTCTCTTCTCCCTCTTTATTCTCTCCCTTGGTAAACTAATCATGTGCCATCATTTTGACTATCATGTATATGCCATGATGCCAAAATCCAGGTGTCCAGTCCAAGTTTTTCTCCTAAGTTTTACAAGTCCAATTTGTTCCTATTGGATATTTCAAACTGGATGCCCCAGAGACATCTCTAATTCAACATGTCTAAAACGGAACTCATTATCTTTTCCTGATAGCCCTTCCATCTTCCAAATGTCTGTATTTCTGTCAGAGGAACTACCATCTTCTAGTTTTCAATATTGATATTATTCTGGATCACTTCCTCTCCTTCACCACACATAACTAGTCATTTGCCAAATCTTTCCATTTCTACTTTCCCAGTATCTCTTGTACCTGACCCCTTATTCCCACTGTCAAAGCAGCCACCTGAGTTAAGGCCCTAACTGCCTCTTGCCTAAGATATTTCAACAGCCTCCTAATTGGTCTCCTTGACCCAAATCCCTTTCCACTCTAGTCCATCCTTCATGCTGCTGCCAATGTAATTCTCTTGGAGTACAGTTCTAACCGCCATACTAAACCAATACCAGTGGCTTCCAATTGCCTCATGGGTAAAATATAAACTCTCCTGTTTAGCTTTCAAAGCCCTATTCAACCTGGCCCCAATCTACCTTCCCATCTTCATTAAATATTAGCCCCTCTCTCACATTCTGTGATTCAGCCAAACTGATCTTTTCTGTTTCTCACATGCAACACTCCATCTCTGATCTCTATGCCTTTGCAGTGGTAGCTCCCCATGTCTGAAATATATAATTCTGCCTCATTGAGTCTTTCTCTTTTTTATGATGCAGCTCAGATACCGTCTTTGGCATGAAATCCTTCCAGTGTTTAAGTGCCCTCCCTCCCAAAATATGTTCTATTTAACTACTTTGCATATATTTAAATTTATATTTATGCTGTATAGATTTTTAGATGTATATGTTTTTCCCATTAGAATATTAGCTCATTGTAAGCAGGGGTTGTTTTGTTATTAGTGCTTATATCCCCAATGCCTAATGCAGTGCCTGGCACAAAGTAGGTGCTTATTAATATGGACTGATTGATTAAGAGTGCATTCTAAGTTCACAAGGGGGTCCATATTCACCTCTTCATTTACTCTCCTGACATAGCTTTTGAAAATCCAGAGTAATCTATCTGCTATAAAATGAAACTAAAATAGGACTTTAATGGAGGAAAACAACCTAGATGTGAAAAAAGTCACACAAAGTGATTTGCCTTGGGCCAACTCACTTAAGTGTTGGCCTAGAAAGAGATTTTGTACTATTCACTAATCACATTACTTTTTTTTTTTTACTAGATTCCTTTACTCAGCCAAGAATGTTTCTGGGCCCCATAAATATCATAGTTTGGTTGCCAAAAATATTAGATAAAATGAACTGATTTAGGAGGAGAAAGCCGACTGTCTGTCACCTTCGAAAATATCAACAGATTATTCTTGGGAGTATGTTTTGTATCCTTTATAAACTCTAGTGTAACTAGTTCCAAAGATTAAATCAATTAAAGTTGGATCATTGTGTTCACTTGCCCTGGGCGTGTATAGTAGTACCAGGACTAACAAAATGTTGGATTGTGTTTGTGTTTGTTCATACAAGAGCAATGTGGAGTTTGAGAGAAACACCTTAAAATACACCGACTGATACAGTAAATTTCTATTTTAAGGATGTGTGAAATAATTCTGTCTTGTGGATATAGCCATTAAGATGATTAAATCTATGATCTCTCATTTGAGAAAAGCAAAATAAATACATCTCTGCCCAAGCAGGTGTTTTGTTGGTTTTTTGTTTTTGTTTTGGTTTGGTTTGTTTTTGCCTCTCATAGTTATCAAAATTCTGAAAGCTATCTCTCATAATTATCTTCTAATGGGTACATTATATTGTTTAGCCAGGATATCATAAGGCAAAGATAACCTAACATTTTAGATTATTGATAACCATCTTTCACAGTGTCTTGACATTTCATTTGGTTTTGAATAGTTCCAAATGGCTCTTGAACCCTTGGTTCTAGCCCAAGCTGTCTAGTTGTATGCTCTATAAGCTTAGCTTTTAGCCATTGGTCATATTTTCATGTAAGCAATCATATCTATGGATTTCAGAACTTTAGGGTTGGAAGGGACCTTAGGAGTCCAACCTTCTCATCTCACAAATGAAGAAATTAAAGCTCACAGCAATTCATTGATTTTCCTAAATTCGTAAAACAGGTGAGTGGCTCAGTTGATTGTCAAACTCCAAACATACACACACACAATTGGAAGGAATAGCTGACATACAGAGTCAGGATTCAAAGGGATCTTAACAGTCTAGTGACATAGGGCCAAATCTAATTAGATGAAATTTAGTAGAAAAGAACATAATTCTTGCATTTGTGCTAAAAAAAATATTAACTTTATAAGAATAAGATTGGGAAGTTATGACTGGATAGCAATTATTCTGAAAAAGGTCTATATTTAGACTGCAATCTCAATATGAATCAAGTGTAATTATGAAGATTGGCCTATTATTAGGCCCATGCTAACAGCAGTGACTCCATATTTGACCAGTGATTGAACTAGTTATAGGGAAGTTCCTATGTACTCAACACTGTTTTAGTCAGATTACATAGGCAGGCAATGTAAGACTGGGGTATATAGGTACATTGGTAACTAAGGTGGGACGTTCTTACTGTTTTAGAATGATAAATTATTCAAGTCTCTTTGATTGAGTCTTACTAGGTGCTAAACCCCGGGTCCACACCCTTTTACTACTAGGTACAAAGCCCCAGGCCCAAACCCCCAATTACTAGGTGCTAAGCTTATGTGTGCATGAAGCCCTCAGGGTCCTAAGGGGAGTTGCTAAGACCAGAGTCAATAGTAGGCACCTAAATTCTGGTCCCTAAGATGACATTTGAAGATGTCCAAAGACTGTATAAAAAGAGAGAACAGAGGTATTTGCTTGGGGCTCTCACTCTTGGAGGAGTGTTGATATGGAATCTTCCAGCTTGTGAACCCAGATGTTGATGCCTTTCTTGGTAACTATGAATTGTATTTGGTCTGTTCATAATGTATGTTTGTAATTGTATTTGCTCTGAAGTTCAGGGTTCTGGCTTTTTCCCCTGAACTGAGTGAATGATATTTGTATGTTGGATTGAAATAAGATTGTTAACCCCCTAAAGTTACTTTCCTTAGTAAAGCAGATCAAAAGAACCTGTGCTGGCAGTGTTCTTGTTGTTGGGCTTATGTTGGTCTTTCACTCCCACAGCAGCTGCTAGCCGAATTGTTGCAACAATGGGATGTCCAGGGAGGACTAGCACCTCTGGTGTGAGGACTTGACAAGTTCAGGGCTGCTTATCCAATCTTGGTGTTTACCTTCACTCAGCTCTCACCAGTGCCTCCGAGATGCTACACTCTGTTCAGTGGCCACACACCAGTAAAATCATCTCGTTGGAGGATTAAACCAGTTGAAGGTAACTGACAGGCCAAACCTGTCAGTGAAGGGGGATGTCTATCCCAAGCATTTCTTCCTGAAGAATAGGCAGATGAAGACAGTTTGTTCCAATGGTCATGAAGGTGGCTGAAGCAGGCACTGTGAAGTGTTTAGAACTTGGTCAGACATTGAAGATGCCAAGGTCATCCACTATATCCCAGGCCATTGCCAGTCATCCTGACTTTTTTTCTTGCCACTGGACTATGATGACTCTGGAAAAGAGAATGAGTCTGAAGATTTTACGCAACTCTACCTGACTTAAATCTAATTTGTGTGCAAGTCAAGACATCAACCCATGATGTTATTGGTCCTCTTTAAAAATAAGGGATACACAACAACAACGCAAACCTCTCCTGATCATAATTAAGAAACTTCATTAAATCCATGTGTATAAGATCAGCAAACTTTCCTAATAATAATACCTTTGTAATTGATAAGGGGAGTGGGGAATGTCACAGTTTGGGCTATCTACTTATTGAAAGCCCTTCAGGTAACTCTCCCACTAAGTCCCTATTAATTTGCCCAACAAAAACAAGGAGATGTAAGTAAAGAGAAACAGAGATTTTAGCTCCTGGTCAGCATACATATCTCACAGTATGTCCAAGTCACCACTGCTTGGGCTTACTCATGGAAGCTGAGCTAAGAAGCATCATACTTGCATATCTGTGACAAATATAATTGTCTACCATGATATTTAAGTGGTTGTACTCATTCTCTATACCTCGCCCCAAGATCTCAAAATAATAAAAAGCTCATGCCATCATAGATTACATTAAGAGAGGCATGGTGCCCTGGACTAGGGGAAATGATTGTCCCACTATTCTCTGCTCAGAACACATATGAAGAATGGTGTTCGATTGAGAGTATATCATTTTAGGAAGGACCCTGATAAGCTGGAAAGCATTCAGAGGAAGACAATTTAGAGGGAGAAAGGTCTCAAGATAATTCTATATGAGCATCAGGTGAACACCTATTATGTGCAAGAGGGATTATACTTATCCAGCATAACTAAGAACAATAGGTAGAATTTGCAGAACTTTTAGCTTAATTTAAAAAAAATCCACTGACGATTAGAATTGTAAATGAAGTCATTTGATTTTTCTTTCTTGATTGAAGATCATGTTTAGTTTGAAATTGGACTCAGAGGGACCTGAGTTCAAATTCAGCCTCTGACACTAACTAGCTGTGTGCTTCTGAACAAGTCACTTAACCCCAATAAGAAAGAAAGAGAGAGAGAGAAAGAGAGAGAGAAAGAAAGAAAGAAAGGAAGGAAGGAAGGAGGAAAGGAAGGAAGGAAGGAAAATTAGAAGATCTGAGTTCAATCTTGGCTCTGCCATTTGATGTGTGCTTGCTCTGAAATGGTCACATGGCCTCTCTGAACCCTTTTGGCATGGAGGGTAGGAGTGGGACAAGATATGATTTAAAGTTCCTTTTATGGAAGGGTGATAGCAAGTTATTATGGTACCCCATTGTTGACTCTTACTGGTGGGATATGCAAAGGCCCATAGTGGTAAGAGTTTTCAGAATGAGCATGAGGGAATTTGGGGCACAAAGGAAATTTCTGCTGAGTGGAGGATGAACTAATTAGAGAACCTATACCTAAGCCTTTCAAAGCTTCTCAGGTAGTCTAACCCCTTATTATAGTTAAACCTTTGGTCCTTTTCCCCCTATGAATACAGTAGAGCTCTTTTGAATCATAATTTCATTGAGTGCAGGGAGGAAATGATTCACCTTTGAATTCATCAGAACCTAACCAAAAAAAGAATCCACAATAGTAGCAATCCATAAATGTTTGCTAAATTGATCATTGTAAACTGGTGACAGGGAAGATAAGGATTATTTTAGTCTTTCAGGACTGAGTGAGAAGTGTTATTACTGGATTATTACCCTATATTGGATTGTAAGCTTCTTGAGGGCAGGGAATTTATTTATCTTCATATCTATTTTTGCAATTATTATTTTTATATTTATGTTCTACATGTTTATAATCTACCTGTTGCTTCTTCCCCATTAAATTGTGATGGCTTTGGTAGTAAGGGATTGTTTCATTCTTTTTCATTATATCTCTAGTGCCTGTCACATAGAAGATGATAAATAATTATTTATTAATTGATTGATAGATCTATCCCCACTACTACATATAGTAGGAAGCTAACTGATGATAAAAGCTTTCTTCACATCCTATAGAGTTTTGTGAACAGCGATATGTAAGGGAGAAAATGAATTGACTTGCAGGAGGCTCTTAGTATTATGGCAAAGTATTTTATAAGTAATAAAACAGACCTTAGGCAAAATTGTGAGGTACTTGAAGTTTTCTTTGGCCACTTTTCTATCCTTTCTGTACCCACTTTCCTTACCTGGCATCTTCCTTGTATGTCTGTGGTGGAAGAAAGCAGCAACATGATGTGGTGGCACTGGGCAGGGGGAGGGGAGGGAACCAGCCGGAAGGTCTAGTTCTACTTCTGATATCAACTAATTTTGTGGCCTAGCGAAGGTCACTTAAACTCCCTGAGCTTCTATTTTTTATCTTTAAAATGAAAGGGTTGGAATAGATGGACTCTAAAGTTCTTTCAAGCTGTAACGATTGTTGATAAACCTATGACTTTCACTAAGGTGCTAATGATATTATTTATCCATGGAAAGAAGGAAAAAAAATTCCCCCAATGCAATTCTTCTGAAGTAATAAAATTCAAAGACTGGTTGGGAAGGAGATTTTTTTGTTCAGGCAAACTTTCTTAGCATCTCTTAAAAAAAGAGTCAGAGGAAACCAGACACTCTCTGTGAACATAAGGTCGACTATAATGAGAGTGTCTTAATATCCCCTTTTTAAAAATTTTTGTTAATATCTTTTGTTTTTTCATCACTTTCATTACTGAATATGGCTCTTTGTCCTCCTTCCCTTTACCTGGTGAGACATTCCTTGTGACAGAAACATTTTAAAGGGTAGGGTATAAAGAAACACAGTAAATGTAACCAGTGTGTGAATCAAGGCTGATAATATATGCAATGTTCCATACCCATAGTTCTTCACATTTTTTAAAGGAGAGGAGGTTCATTTTGCCATCTATTCCTGGCCTTCATCATTATATTAACTACATTCATTAATACATTAATATAATTATATTAATTAATACATATTAACAGTTAGTATAATGACCATCATAATGATCATTATAACCAAGAAGGTTAAAAATAAGTTTAAAAAGTGGATATCTCTTAGCCTCTTCTCAGGTCAGGACTCAGATGTGGTAACCTACTTGTGATGAACTTTTCCCTTTATCCAATAAAAGTCACTTATTCTTGACCTCCATTTCCTTACCTGTAAAATGAGGACAAGGATAGGGATTCTGGGCTGTATCACGCACTCCTTTGGCAGCCTGGTGAAATCTTCAGCCCCCTTCTCAGAAAAAGATGTTTTTAAATAATTGAAGGAAATGTTCAATTTCAGTTAGAGGCTAGCAAAAACAGAGATGCATTTTTCTGTCTACGTTCATGTTTCCCCCAAAATCTATATACATGATCCCTTGAGGATGCATAGGCCCCAGGTCAAGAACCTCTGAACAAGATAATCTTTAAATTTTCTTCAATTTCTAAAATTTTGTGATCCTAATATGTCATTCCCCAGGTTAAAGCATTTAAAGAGAAATCTGAAGTGGCTTTCTGTCTTTTGAATTTCAATTTTTCTCAAACATGTTCCAGATATAGGGGAAGTGGGTTTCCTTTGCTAGATATGTGTTTAACAAGAAAGTTTCCTGTATCCACAGCACCTTGAAGGGAACAGCCTTGGAGAACCAGGCATCCAGGAACTGCAGGAAAATTGGTGGAGGCTTGGAATCTGCAAAATGGCAAAGGAAGCCCAGTTGATTCTGGAGTTAAATGATTATGCCCCATGTGCCCTTAAGGAGTTTCTCTCAGTCTGTTTCTTTCTCTTTTACATATGTCTGTATATATATATATATATGTGTGTGTGTGTGTGTGTGTGTGTGTGTGTGTGTATACATGTGTACACATGTATACATACATATATATGTATACACATATATGTATATACACATATGTGAATATGCATATACATGTGTATGTAATTGTATGTACATAATTTATTTTTTGTTTTCAATATTCATTTCCATAAGATTTTGAGTTTCGAATTTTCTCCCCCACCCTCTTCTCCCCCCTCCCCAAGATGGCATGCAATTTGATATAGGCTCCACTAATACATTCACATTAAACATATTTTCACATTAGTCATGATACAAAGAAGTTAACGAGTCTCTCTTAAGGGACAATGGGGAGGAAAGAAACTTAGCCTCAATGTGATACAGGTCTAGATCATTATGTCAATAGAGGAGTATCATTCTTGTGATGATTATGGCTATGGTTTGAAAATATTCTAGAATTGGGTCCAAATGGAAACAAATTTAAAAATAATAACCCAGAACTCTGTAAACACTCTGAAGCTAGATCAGGCAAAGAAGATCATAAGATGCTCCAGTTTTATAATCCAGCTATTACTTAGGAGTTCCTCATACTTATCAGTGGACAGGGAATTTGTCAGATGAGAAGGTAGCAAGCATTCCTCTCGAGTGTTCTCCCCCGCCCTCTGCCACCACCATCTCCAGTGAGGATATGTGTGTACATTTATGCTGATAAGAGTGGTGACAGAAGTAGGAAACCTCCTACTGTCTCAAGTGAATGATAAAGGGTTGAGGAAAACAGAAGCTTCCATTTGCTTTCCCCTCCCCACCTTGCTCTCCTCTACCATGGATAGCACATCTAAAGGCAGAAAGGGTTGCTCTTTTCTTAGTCCCTTTATCCAGCCCGAGGACTACCTTTTCAGTCACCCAGGCATCCCAGAAGTGGCCCATCATAAAGACAGATAGCCTTTCCCAGCAGAGAATCTCAATCTTCATCAGTATCCAACCCCTCCTCCCCCTTCTTTTATTTTGCTGCTCTTGGAGATTAGAGATTTTAATTGTAAGACCTGTGAAATGCAGTTTTTCCTCCAACAGCTGTGTTTATGGTATATAACTTATTAGCTGCTTATAAGCCAACATTTAAAAGCATTCTGATGGATATTACTCAGCAAGGGATTAATCTTTTCCAACATCACATCCTTGACCTGCAAATGTACATTAGCAGGGGGTATAATGTCTGCTTTGACATTTGTTTGCAATGCATCCAAACACATTCTGGGATGCACATTCAGGTTTCCTGGCATTGAGACAGACAGGCTAGTCAGCTTTAAGACATATATTCCCCATATGCCAGGGTTAAAGGTACTAGAGCTTGCTGAGGTTTCCATTTGAGCCTTGCACTGTGCACTTTCCTAGTGCAAACTTGCATCAATTGATCTTCTGCAGAAGCCAAGAATGTCAGAGCTGGAAGCGACCTCACAGAGGCCATCTAATTCAACATGTCTTAAAAAGAATGACCTCTTCCACATACCTGATGAGTGGTCATCTAGTTTTTACTCAGGAACCTTCAGTGAAGGAGAGCTCACTATTTCTTATTCCATTTTTGAATAACTCTCCTGGTTAGGAAGCTTTTCCTTTTATTGAGATTGCCAATCTATTTCTCTGCAACTTCCCCCCTTTACTCTAAGTTTGGACCTCTGGGGCCATGCAGAACAAATCTAATACCATGTGACTACCCTTCAAATACTTGAAAACTGACTATATTGTGTCTCCTAAGTTTTCTAGGATAGTGGATATTTCTAGTCATGGCCAATTCTTGGATATTTTCTAAGGTACTCAATGCCTGGTTCTCACTTAGGTAGGGTGCGGTAATGCTCAAAGGAATCTTTGAGTTCATTGATTTTGGAGTTCCCCATAATGATGTTGATCAGAACCCATCAATACCTGCTTACCCTGTGTGACTCATTCATTTCGTCTCCAAAGTTTGCTGTGGGGAAGTACATACAACATAGTAGGAGCCTTCCTTATTTGCTTCTGACATTGTAAGAGTATCAGTGGAATACTCTGGGTGTCTGGCTATTGTCTGTCATTCATGCCACATAGCCAGGTTTCTTCTTTTCTTATCATACTATTTCTCAATAATGTTTTTTTAATTCCTGTCCTTCTTTTGAGTTCTTTTTTTTTTCTTTTGATTTCTTTCTTGGCTATATGTTGCAGTCTGATCACACTCTACCATGCACCTCTCAATTAATCAATCAATATGAATTTATTATTCACCTACTATGTGCCAGGAACTACACTAGGCACTATGAATATTCCTCCACACTTTGTGTTACTAAAATTTAGTTTCATGTTTAGTTGCATGGGAATTTTTGTTTGCTTCTTTCTTTAAATTTTTGATTTTGTTTTTGGTATATAGCAACACTAAAAGAATGTTAGTATTAAAAAGATGGACATTTACTTTTGTAGGTAGGTTTAGGAGTGGGGAGCTACATAGTTGATAAAGAAACTTAGCAATTTCGTGAAAGCAATCTAATCTGTTCTCCTTCTATTATTCAATTCTGGGCCCAATTTGTCCATATGGGATTATGTGTTTAACATGTTATTAGGCAAACTATAATTTGTCTATCAAAATGTTGAAATCTGAACTATAGACATTCTTTATCCACTTGATCTTTCCTGTGTGGATGGACAGGACAAATTCCTTTGAGTGATTACGGAATTTTTTTTCTAGGAGTTACTACAGTATTCTGATGCTTGTTAGCCAACACAAACAAGACCTCTGGATGACTTCACCATACAAATGGAGTCCCTCTTCAGTCTTAACTCTGCCCTCAATCTTCTCCATCACAACGTGTCTTTGGTGAGCATGTATCTCCCATTTTATGCCTCAGGATGTCATGTTTATTAGCAGAGGGTCATTTAATGGGGTTATTTCTGTTGTTATATTTTCCAAGGAATCTTGAATGACTTTGATATATGGGTGGGACACACTTTGTTGTAAATGGGGTGGTAAAGTGGTGTTTTGTTCTACTGAATCAAATAACCACTCACTTTTTTTGTTAATAAATAATAAGCATAATGGGGCCTTATGTTCTTTATGTCTTTCAGTTAATTGTGAAAACAATAAAAATGTATTCTACTGTTAATATCATTTGTGAAAGCCTGCCTCTTCTATGCTAATAACCTTATCAAAGAAGTCCTATATTCATATATAGATGACTTTCAAAATGGGAGCAGAGTATGAGGGCCACAGTCAGCAGCTGATTCTGTTCTGAACAGTCTGCCAAAAAAAAAAAACCTAAAGTAAAACTAAAACAAAAAACACTGGCCATTGTGATAGATAGAAGGTACAAAATTTGTAATTGCCAATTTACATTCCACATTCTACCTTCCCCTTAATCTAATCTATTCACTTGTAAACCCATTGTTGAAAGGACAACCTGTTTCTAATGTTGCCCAAAAGTGGAATGTGACCTAATGAGGTATTGCCTCATTTTAGAATTGCATCAATCACAGGAACTGTGAAAGGCAAGAGGGAAGCTATTCTATAATCAAGGCTGGAATTATGTCCCTTCCATGATGTGTCACTAGATATTTCAAGACTTTACACACATTTGTGTGATTATAGCAAATATAAGGTGAAAAGAGCAAGAAGTCACTTCATTAGGTCATTCTGAGTTCCTACCCCCTGCCTCCAGGCTGGAGTATACCTAAAGCACTTTGTACATATGGTTGTCTCTCCTTGTCTTAAAAATAACCAGAGAATGAGATTGCATTTGGTAATGCATTCCAGCTGCCTCATTGAAAGCTTTGTGCCTGTATAACCAAAAGCCATCAGAAAGAGGGAGCTGCTTTAATTTATTTTACTATCTGTTTAATGCAAGTTGTATTGCGTGGAGAGAGGGTGGGCTGGCACAGAGTTTGGAAGAAAGTCTATGCAAAACAACTCTCAGATTTACGCTGCCTTGCACATGCCTTCAGCAAAACAAAACTGTTACTATGGAAAGCACTCTAGACCAGAAGTTGAAACCTCAGTTCTAAGCCCTGCTCTAGCCTGGGAACTTTGGGCAAAGCGTTCAACCTCTCTGGGGCTTAGTTTCATCTGAGGATCACAGGATTATAGATTCCAAGCTGGATGGAACCTTAGAGGTCATCTGGTCTATCCTTCATTTTACAGATGAGGGAACTGAGGCCTAGAACGGTTAGATGACTTGACTAAGGCCACATAGCTTTGTAAATGGAAAAGGTAGCATTTTGAACCCAAGTTCCCTGACATTAAATCCACCACACTTTTCTCATTCCTTTAGAGGATGGTTGTAAGAATGAAAGGGGCAACTAAACAGCACAGTAGACAGAGCACTAGGCCTGGAGTCAACAAGACCTGAGTTCAAATCCAGCCTCACACGCTCACTAGCTTGTGAACCTGGGCAAATCACTTAACCCTGTTTGCCTCAGTTTCCTCATTTTGTAAAAAAATGAGCCTGAGGAGGAAATGGCAAACCACTCTAATATTTTTTGCCAAGAAAACCCCAAATGGAGTTATGAAGACTCAGACATGACTAAAACAACTCAACAAGAACAACAAACAAGTATGAAATGACCTAATAGCAGTAAATCATAATTTTATTATGAAATGAGGTTAATGAAAGAAAGCAAAGCAAGCACACGAGTATCTCCTGCTTTAGGTAGAATAGACCCAACCTAATGAAACCCTGAGAACTTGAGTGCTGGAAGTCACCCTCCAGATGTAAGCTTTAATCAGAATGGTTTTTAATATTTGTCTAGAGATGGTGAGGTGGCACAGTGGACAGAGTGCTAGACTTCCAGAGGATCTGAATTGGAATCCTGCACCAGATACTTACTAGCTGTGTGACCCTGGGCAAACCACTCAAACATTCTGAGCCTCAGTTTCCTCATCAGGAAAAAATGGGAATAGTAATGGTACCTTCCTAACAGGGTTCTTTGAGGATCAAATGAAATGAGATCTATAACACGCTTCTTAAACCTCAAAGCACTATTTAAATGTTACGAAGCTAGCTGACTCAACTCTGGCCGTGGATCAAATACCCAGCTGCTTTCTTTTCTTTTGAACTTTGAAGGCCTCTTTGCTGATGATTTCACGTGGTACCTATGTGCTGGAGTTAGCACACATTTTCAGGGTGAGTATTATTGTTCAGTCTTTTTCAGTTGTGTCATACTCTCCATGACCCCACTTCGGGTCTTCTTGGTAAAGATACTGGAGAAGGTTTGTCATTTCCTTTTCCAGCTCATTTTACAGATGAGGAAACTGAGGCAAACAGGGTTAAGTGATTTGCCCAGGGCTACATAGCTAGCAAGTATCAGAGGCCAGATTTGAACTTGGGACTATAAGCCTTCCTGACTCCAGGCCCAGCACTCTATCTGTTGTACCACCTCTCTACCTTTGGATGAGCATTGACCCCTCAGAAATTAGCATGTGTTATAGATCAAGGTTTGGTATTTCTGCTGTTGTTGATTATCTAGGCTTTAAAAAGTGATGGAGAAAGCAATAATAATGCAGATTAAAGAGAAAGGTGTGTTGTGCACACATCTTATTTCTTTTTTCAGGGAGCCGGTTTTTAAACACCCATCAGCACACTGATGGCTCATCATTTGTCTTTAGGTACTGATGACTTTGAAAAGCTGCTTCCAGCAGAAAAGACTACCCGCCCCTCAGAGGAACCCCAAAAGGCAAGCTTTCCATAATTTTTTTCTTTTCTACACTTGTTTCCCTGCCTGCATAACAACTACAAATATGGCTCTGGACCTAGACGTCTGCCAGATAACCAGGCTTCGAAGTCTGAGGTCTCCAAGAGGAGACTTTGCCTTCATCCATCTGTTTCCACATTTTCATTCCTTGCATTTCTGTGCACTTGGCTGTGGCATAATTACAAGATGGTGCATGGAGTGGGTGAGAGGCACCCAAAAAAGGTCACGTTTGTCCAGAGAGGGAAGTGAGTGGAGGAAATGAGACAAAATGAAACTTTCCATCTGGAACAGCAAATTGGGCTGAAAGTGACAAATTTAGTGTGAGGAGCAGGTTAGCAGCAACATGACATCAACACACATACTGTAGTAATGCATGCTATTATTTAACATGCTAATATATCACTATTATGTGCTCATTACTGGCTGTAGCATCACACTGAACAAGAGATCATTATTTACTTGAGGGCTATGGCAGTGACTGATGAGGATCATATAACAGCAACCACCCTTGCCTTTTGTATCCATGTTGACAAGGAAATGGATTGTTCTTTCATGCCTTTGTGTAAGTAAGACTTGAAGTATGGTAAACCATGGTAGAATGGCCCTCCACTTCAATTTTGAAGACTTTCAGTTTCTGAATGGATAAAAACCCTAGAGAGAGTTACCATTGTTCTTTCTTCTCTTTGTCTTTTTCCTCCCTCTGATCCCATCTTTCTTGATCCTTCGTTCTCTTCCTTCTTTGTACTCCGTTCCTTCTCCCTCTATGCCATGGTGTAACGGAGCAATATGCTGTTTCTGGAGTCAGAGAACTGTGGTTCAAAACAAGGTTATTACCTATGACCTCTGGGCAAGTCGCTTAACCACGGTAGGCATCAAATTCCTTATTTGTTAAACGAGGTAGTTGGACTCAACGGTCTCCTTCTATCTCTAAATCCATGATCCTCTGCTTGCTCTCTCTCTCTCTCTGTCTCTCTCTCTAAGGGACATTCATTACTCACAAACATACAGTTAACACTTTCTCAGCTTTTAAGGGCTCACAAAGTACTTTTTTCACAATAGCTCTGTAAAGCACATAAATACTTTTACACCCATTTTACAGATGAGAAAAACAGATGAAAAAAGAGAAGCTAAATGACCTGCCTAAAATCACAGTTTAAAGCAAAAGGCAATACCACAATGCAAAAACAAGTCTGATTCTAAACCCAGTGAACTCTGCTTTCTCTATGTTTGCAAGCAAAGAAGCAAGCAAAAAAAGGCTGTGTGTGTGTCTGTGTGTGTGCACTCACTTGAGTGTATGTTGTGGTGCTCAGAACTCATAGTTTTGGAGGCACAGGTAGGGCTGGTATGGGGATTATTTCTTATTTTTAGCATATTGTTCATGGTAACTAGTGGGTAGTTTGGTGTCTACCAAGTCTCCCCTGTGAACTGTATTTTGGGGACAGGAGAAGGCAATGAGAGAAAGAGAGAGAGAGAGAGAGAGAGAGAGAGAGAGAGAGAGAACAAAAGAAAGAAAGAAAGAAAGAAAGAAAGAAAGAAAGAAAGAAAGAAAGAAAGAAAGAAAGGAAGGAAGGAAGGAAGGAAGGAAGGAAGGAAGGAAGGAAGGAAGGAAGGAAGGAAGGAAAAGAAAGAAAGAAAGAAAGAAAGAAAGAAAGAAAGAAAGAAAGAAAGAGAAAGAAAAAGAAAGAAAGGAAGGAAGGAAGGAAGAAACTAAGAAAGAAAGATAGGGTAACAACACAAAGGCTGAAAGTAACATTAGTGATCATCTAATCTCATCATTTGACACAAATTGTAGCCCAAAAAGTAGATCATAAGATTTAGACCTAAGAGGGTCCTTAGAAATGATTTGGTCTAGCCCATTCATTTTGTAAGTGAAGGGACTGAAGGCCCAGAGGGATAAGTGACTTTTCTAAGGTCATACTTGTACTAAGGAATAAAGTGGCTTTGAACCTAGGTTTCATACTTACATATCAAGTGCCAAGAAATGGACCCTTACTAGCTTTGTAACATTGGGCCATAGATACTTTTTAAAATGTTATTTTATTGTTTCTTTTAAATGCTACACAGCAGACAAGAAGAAGATAAAATTATTTTTGAGTCTAAGAAACATAACTATCACCCCAGCTTTGTATAAGACTTGTTCATCGTTTTTTCCCCACTAGTTAGCCAAGAGAAACAGTGTGAACCAGAGAAATAAGCTGAATTTCCACTACAAAAAGGTGGTAAATAGGCTAAGCAAAATCATTCTTGAGTCAAAGAAAGGTCATACTGAAACTATAAGAAGTTCTTTAGCTACCCAATAGGATAGAACTCCAGCTAGGTCAAGTTAGTTGGGTCTTGACAGGAAGACGCTCAACTAAAAATCCAAGGCAGGATGTTCAGAGCCAATAGCTCTGGCTTGTGCAATACATGGCTGCATGTGGGCCACCAAAGGATTTTGGGGAGGCCTGTGAAAAATGTAGAGTTGCCACTATGCACACACTCCTGTTTGTCATGTGACCTGTGGCAACCAACCATCGTCACTACTATAACCTATCTGCTGCCCGAAGAAGTTTAGCCTATTTTAACTTTGGCCCCTACCTACTGCCAGGTTGTGCAGGTCTGTGATAGCTCCGTATGGACAGAGCCAGCCTTTCAATTTGAGATCTCAACTGACTTTGCATTTTTGTTCTGTCCCCAAGCAGAATTTCACTGAATACCCCTCAGGTGCTAATATTGGCTTGTGACCAATGGAATGCAGTTTTCTTTCCCAAGGCTTGGTGCTCATACTCTGTCTATAGTGAGATTTTTCCCAGTATGTCTATAATCTAAATGTTGAGCAATATCTGTAAATCTGAATAGAAATGTTTGGTGGTTTTATCTGGGAAAGCAGTGTGTCAGGATGCGTTAATGATCAACATCTTCATGAGGAGATTAAGGAAATCAATTGTTTGTTTGAAAAAAATGTGAGCCTTCACATATGCTGTAATCCTAATTTGTCTTGCTTTGGCTTTACAGACAAAGCTAGCTTTTTCCCTTAAAAGTTGTGGTAGAGATTAAAAACTCTCTCAATAGCTCAGAAGCTTGGGGAAAACTTTAGCTAGATAGGTGCTGGGGTGGAAGAAATGGAGTTTTTTTCAAGGTAATTTTTTTTACTCCTCCAGGAATTACTGGGACACATTTGTTAATTTATTCAGTGATATATGTCCACAATTAGGATAAAACAGACTGTGAAACTTGCTTGTAAGAAAGCTTGTAGTGTGGTAAGTTAGATGAAAGGTAAACACGTGCTCCCTACTTCTGCTGTTGAGTCTTTGCCAAATAGCCCTATCTGATAGATTACCTAAATTGCTAATTATTTTGGGTTTTTTTTGGGGGGGTGGTAAGGGGGTAGAGGCAGGATAATGAATAGGAGTGGTGTCTATGGGCCCTGTTTGTTGTCTGGCCTTGTCTCATGCTTCCAATGATCTCCCCACCCCCACTCTTTTGGTTTCGCCTAAACCCAAAACACATTTTGCCAATGGAACTTTGTGTTCATTTCTTTCACTTGTATTTTAAAGGAAACGTAATCCATATGTTTCATCTTCATTTACGCTTAAATCATCCAAATAGTATTTTGTAAGCACAAGTGAAATGTCCAAGAATCCTTTTGAGTCCTCCTTCTCCAACAAAGGAAACCACCTTTTGCCAGAAATAAATCTCTTTGGGTTCAGCTTTAGTTCCAAACACTCAAATCATCAGTACTCAAGAGCTCCCAAACATGAGAACTCTTTGTTGTCATCTGTTCACCTGAAGTGGCACCCAGTCAACAGGATGTTCTGTCAGATGTAAAGCATTAAACATTATTAGCAGAAAAAAATTAATGTGACAAAAATATGTTTTCTTTGTCCTCTTTAAATAAGTTCCAGAGCTCTTGTTCCAATATCTTAGTGTCTCTTCCTTCGAGTGGCTGCCTATGGGAAGAGACTTCTACTTTTTTTGTTGATGGATATCACAGATATTCAGACTCGGAAGGGGCTTTAGAGGTCATTTCATCCAAAATCCTTCCCCCTACCCACCCTCTTCCAGAATTTGCCTGACATGATCATACAATCCCTCCTTGAACACTTCTGCTGATAGGAAGTTCATTACCTCATTCAGTGTAGTTCATTCTGTAGTTAGACAGCCATAACTATTAGAAGTTTCTCTCATGTGTATTTACTAATAAGAGCTAAAACTTTTGGAGAGCTTTTTTGAGTTTGAAAAGTGCTTCATATAGATTTTCTCATTTGAGTCTTATAATGATGATAACAACAAAACAATGACAATGACATTTATGTAGCACTTTAAAGTTTAAAAACTTTTCAAAACAAAGCATGTGCCAGGCAAGTCAAACCATTACCACCATCTTGACCACAATCTCCCATTAGACCCTGATTGAGATAGCCTAGGACTCTGAATCCAAGAGCCTTGGGACTAACACTGCTTCCAGGGCAATGTCCTCAGCCAACCATCCTGGGAAGCATGATTGGTGGGGATGCATCCTGGAATCTGCTTCTGCAGATGCTACAGCCATAGTCATTAATGAACCTGAAAGGAAAGTTCTTGCTGCTAAAAATCCTTGATAATATCAAAGAGCTTGACATCAGAAAATCATGTGACTTTATCAGGGGAAATGACATTTAATAAGCATTAATACCTGTTTGGCTGCTGAACCCAATGGACCATGGGACTTTCCATCTAACTTGCTGTAGCTGAAATCTTCCATATGTGTGCAATTGTTGTTCAATTTGGGGGGTGGTGAAAGGAAGCTAGTACCTTAAAAATACTTTTAGCTTGAAAAAAAATTTAAAAACCAATGTTTTTATTTTTTTTTAAAGAAATGTGGGTTTCCTTAAAGGGGGATGGGCCAAGCCTGCACTTTTTAGATCTGATTGGTGGCTCTCATATAGAGGTGGTCATCTATTACTATGTCCTCACTTCCCTTGGTGTTTCAAAATTTCTTCTTTCTAGAATACACACCATTTTGTATTCATGTATGTTGCTTAGTTTGGAGACAGAAATATATTATGTATCACCTGAAGATCCCACCCCCACTTTCCCCACCTTATACAACAACGAAAACTACAGCAACAAAAACAGCAACAGTTCCTTGGATTGTCTAACTTCATTTCGAAAAATTGCTGTGGGTATAATTTATTTCTGATTATAATTCATAATATGCCAAATGGCTTAGCATCCATCCCAGTTGAGTTTCTAATCTCTTGCACAATTTCGTGTGACTCCAAAACATAATTCATTTGCACATGGATTAAATGAACTCTGCACTATAAAGAAAAAATGAAATTTACAACATCACCTCTGAAATTCTCATGCAGGTATCCATTCTACCTTCTAGTAAGGTACAGGATTTTGGGGACTTGAAGCACAGGCAAACAGTATTATCCATATGTGATCCCCAACAAAACATGGTGCTCCATAACCTTACAAAGTTCCTTTTTCTGTCAAGGCAGTGGCACCAACTCTTTTTTTCTTTGTTTTGGTTTTTTGTTTGTTTGGTTGGTTGGTTTTTTTGACACTAATTCTTGAGAAAACAATAAAGATGACCTGGGAGCCCTAAGGAGTTGGTTGGGTGGCAGGCAGGCACTTTTTTAATCAAAAGGCTTAATTCTTTCCTCAGCTTCTAAGACAATTCAGCTAAAAATGCTTTATCTTGGTAGTAAAAGGAAATCTTCTATACTTTTAAAAGACATCACATGCACAACACACTTTTTTGCCTATATATGCAAATACACACACACATACACACATATCATATAATGTTAGACCCGAAAAAATAATTTGGGTATTATATAATACTACCTCTTCTTTGTTTTTGTGTTTTTTCACTATTGGGGAAATTGGTACGGGCAGAAGTGACTTGCTCAAAAGAATTAGTGACAGGACCAAATAAAGATCTCCTGCCTCCTAGACCATGATCTTTTTACTAGGACACATTATGAAGAGGGATAGAGAG
This sequence comes from Trichosurus vulpecula, assembly GCF_011100635.1. NCBI lineage: Eukaryota > Metazoa > Chordata > Mammalia > Diprotodontia > Phalangeridae > Trichosurus > Trichosurus vulpecula. The sequence goes on along the minus strand of NC_050580.1, from coordinate 188,932,277 downwards.
GGAGAAAGCCAGGAGAAGGAAGAGGAGAAGTGAAATGGACTTTGGGGAAGAAAGAAAAGACAGAGGAAGGAGGAGTAATCTCTGGCATCTAAAATAAGATTGCCCTTTTAAATAGCTAAGCACATTTCTAGCCAAAAAATCATTTCTTTAAAAAAGATATTTATTTGTAGATATATGACTGTAACTAGGAAGGCATTACTCATGTGTGAAAAGCTCTAGATTATAGAATTTCTAGGTGTAAAGGACCCTACAACATCTTCTACTGCCTCATTATACAGTGGAAGAAACTGAGGTATAGATGATTAGGTTAACTAAAATCCATGGAAAAGCTTCCAAATAAAGTTTTAAGTGATAACCTTAACTTTGTTATGGTCCCAAACCTTTAACCAGAGTTGCTAATACAGAAAGTTTAAATGACCCTAGTTCCTCCTTGTAGGGGAGATGCTAGGCAGAGACAAGCAAGGGGCTAGATAATTCATAGATTTGATTGGGGGGCTGGTTATTGTCGTGGTTTTGTGTATGATGTATGTGTATATAGATACTGGTAAAGGCAAAAGTAATAGCTTATAAGCTCTTAGAAATAGAAAAAATGTAAAGCACCATATGTTTCTAAAATATCTGTTTTCTTGATTACGCAATTGAGAGATTTGAGTCTTCAGGATCCACAGAAATTCTTGTATTAACAGAAATGCCAATTAGAGACTGGAAGAAAAAAAGATGAATAATAGATTGAATGTTAGCGGAAATTTTATAGAAAATGTAAAATTTGTTTCTTTAAGACCCACAAATTATCTTGTAACCAAATCAATAGAAATTCCACCTGGACCCTAGAAAAGATAAACAGTGCATGGGACTTTCAGGGGAAATCATACAGTTTTAGAGACACAAAGAACTTTAGAAATGATCTAGTCTCCCTCCATCATATTACAAGTGAATGGTCCATATTACTCCCATCTGGATCATGGCAGAACCAAAAATAAAGCCTAAGCTTTCTTCTTTGTAGTCTTGGGCTCTTTCCCATATGCTGTTTCTTAGAGGATTTAAATGTAGGAAGTGACAGTCAAAGGTTAGTACATAAAGGTGGAAGATGGTCATTCTGGGATGAGGAAACAGCAGCTATATCATCCTCATTTAAAAATATAAATTTGTGTTTTATATGTGTCTGCACATATACATATATGTCTATACAAAAACAGTTTGAGTGTATTTCTAGACATACCTGTCATATGTAGCATATATGTTGTACACGGCTTTATGGGTATCTATAGATATACGTATGTGTGTATACATCTATACACATGTCTATAAACATGTATGTACATATGTATGTCTATGTGTATATGTGCATATGCACACATATAAATTTGTATATGTATGTGTGTATACACACATACACATTCGCATATATACACTTTAGGAAGCTCTCTGTGTCTTTCCTTTGTGAATTGCTTGGATTGGAGATCTTAGGCATATTATATACCAAAAGTCTGAGGCAGTGATACTTCCATACCACAAAACTAGTGACAGTTCTGTCTTTGAGAATGCTTCCCTGGTCTCTTGGGCATAACATCATCAGTCTCAGGACCCTGGCCATCAATGGTCCTTGAGCCCTTACAGAAAGAATCCTTGTTGAGAATATTTTTTGGCATGCAAAGCATCTTGGCCTAAAACCTGAAGATAGGTGGGTTATTAACAGAGAGCTAAGTGGGCAAATTTGCTGAGCAATGGAGGAGATGGGTGGGACAGAAAGAGATAACAAGTGAAGTAGTTTGGGCCAGCTCGATGAAGGCCTTGAAAGAAAAAGAGATCACAGATTTAGTCTGTAGAGACATCCTTTTTTAAATGTCTACACAATCTGAAAGAAAGCACAACATAGCCTTCATAAGCTAACATTTCCACAGAGTACAAGTTTCATTCAGGAATAAGACCCTGGTTCGCCTTTTCTTCCATAAACACAGCAAACAGAAAGTATTTAGCTTCATAAATTATACAATAACAAGAATCTTTGGCTTTGATTGTGGACCCACTCCCACAATGGGTTCAAAGTTCAGAATCAGCTAATACTCAGATTTATCTTATCTAGAAAGGTGGTACTGCGGGTATAGTCTTTTTTCAGATGCTTAAATGATTTAGGATAAATACCAAAAAACAAGAATGGGATGCTTCTGAGCATGATGCTGTTTTTCCATGTTTTTCTAATATCTCCCTGTGTAAAAAAAATCCAACTAAGTAATAATAATAATAACAGCTCACATTAGTTTAGTGCTTTATGGTTCACCAAGTATGTTCTTTATAATGATCATGTGAGGCAGAAAGAATGCTTTTCCCAAATTATAGCTCTATGTTACAGATGGGGAAAATGAGCTAGCATTTTTACCATAGTCACATTGCCAGTAAATGTTGAAGCCAGAACTCTAACCTATATCTTTGTACTTTAAGCCCAACGCTATTTCCATTAATAAGTTACCATTTATAGATCTTTAAGGTTTACAGTGATTTACATGTGTCATCTTTTTTAATCCTCAAAATAGCCATATTAGGTAGGTATTTAGGGAATTTTTAATTCCCAATTTATAGGTAAAGAAACTGAGACTTGAGTCTCAGAGCTTAAACGGTCACACTTCAGTACTAGATGTGGGATCTGAAGGCAGGTCTCTTCTTCCTGGAAGTCTACTGACCTTTCCACTATACTGCACACACTGCATAAGGATAATGTGGATAGAAATTCTGACTGGCATTGGATGGGGAGAGTTTTCTCTCTCTCTCTCTCTCTCTCTCTCTCTCTCTCTCTCTCTCTCTCTCTCTCTCTCCTTACCCATCTCTTCCTTCCTTTCTTCTTTCCTTCCTTCCTTCCATCCTCCCTCCCTTCTTCCCTTCCTTCTTTCCTTCCTTTCTTCCACTTTCTTTCTATCCAACTGCCTATATATCTATTTTTATTTCCACAGACCTGTGATTCCAATGCTATAGGGAGTATGAGGCAAATAAATTCCCTCTGCCAAAGCAGATCTATAGCTTATAGTTTTAGAGAGTTATCTGGGACACTGGCAGCCCAAGTTCACATCACTAGCATGTTTTAGGGGATATGACTTAGTCCTGACTCTGAGACTTCTTGATATTATAATATCAATTAAGTTGGGACTGTTTTTTACTGTTTTAGAATGATAAATTAAGTCTTTGATTGAACCTTACTAGGTGCAAAGCCCCAGGCCCAAACCCCTATGTACTAGGTCCTAAGCCTATGTGGGTGTGAAGCCCTCAGGGTCCTAAGGGGAGTTGCTAAGACCAGAGCCAATAGTAGGAGCCTAAGTTCTGATCACTCAGATGACATCTGATGACAGCTAAAGAGTGTATGAAAAGAGAAAACAGAGCTATTTGTGGGGGCTCTCACTCTTGGAGGTGTGTTGATGTGGGGACTCTGGGCAGCTGTAGTTAAGAGCCCTCCAGCTTGTAAACCTGGATCCTGGGACTTTGTTAAACCCTGGTAACTATGCATTGAGATTTGAATCAGACAAGGTCTGTCTGTTGGTGTTTGGAATTTGTTTGTATTTGCTCTGAAGTTTAGGGTGCTGGCTTTTTCCCCTGAACTAAGTGAATGATATTTGTACGTTCAATTGAAATAAGATTGTTAACCCCCTAACGTTACTTTCCTTAGTAAAGCAGATCAAAAGAATCTGTGCTGGCAGCATTCTTGTTGTTGGGCTTGTGTTGGTATTTCACCCCCACAGCAGCTGCTAGCTGAATTGTTGCAACAGATATCTACTATACCATATTATCTCTCATATATATGTACATGTGTAAACACAAACACAGGTACATAAATATGTTAATGTAGGGAGAGGACTTGGTGCTCCCTCACCCAAGCTCGCAAATATAACAAGGCATTGATGTGTTAACAAAGTGTTAACCTCCTGCTATGCCTTTGTGAGGGACAACTACCTTTTTCTTTCTGAATTGGAAGGGAGCAAAGTTATTGAACAAATAGTTGGGTACCACCTGCTGATCTTTAATAATATACTGTCTGGATTTGAAAGTTGAGGCAGTTCTGGCTGGAGCTGCTGACCAAGGAAGAACTTGGCCCCTTAGATGAAATGCTCCTAAGAGCAAGAAAGGGCTTCTACTTCCTCATTCCCTGCTCCCATCATCATACATAGCATCTAGAAGTACAGCTATTCAGCTGATAAGAGATGTCCCATCCAACATTTGGAGAGTTTAAGGCACCGCTGAAGGAGCAAAGACAAAGACTGAAACGGATGAAGAGAGGCAATGTTTAAGTACCTCCAAAGAATGGGACCTCTGACAGCAAAGAAGAATATTGTTGTTCTTGGTGTTCAGTCACGTCTGACTCTTCATGACCCCATTTGAGTTTTTCTTGGCAAAGATTTTGGAGTGGTTTACCATTTTCTTCTCCAGCCCATTTTACAGATGAGGAAACTGAGGTAAATAGGGTTAAGTGACTTGCCCAGGATCACACAGCCTGGGGAGGGAGGGGGGACAGAGACAGAAACAGATACAGAGACAGAGAGACACAGAAACACAGAGAGAGACAGAGACAGAGACAGAGACAGAGACAGAGAAAAACTCATTCTCAGAATGTTCACTCTTTCCATGAATGCCATGTGTATTTGTTGACAAGTGTGCACTAGGTTTATGAGGGAAATGTTTTGTAAATGCTCTTCTTAATATGCTATGTTAGTAAATGCCTTTGCTTTCAGCTGATTGAGTTTATTTCTTGATTGTTAGAGAGGAAGCACATTGCTGCGGATGTGTTACCTAAAATAGTAATAGTAGTCAGACTGCCCCTAGCACCTAGATGTACTATCCACTCTCTGGGGACACAACCCACAACTGTGAGGACTAAGTGTGGAAGGTAACCCAGAGGGAGTGATATATTATTTATTCATTTACTTGAAAGGAAGTGTAGAGCACACACACACACACTCACACACACATATAAATACACACACAAATACACATACACATGCACACATAGTTTTATCTGTATGCAACATCTGATTCTGATTCTCCTGAAACTTTAAATAGGAAGAAGCAATGCTCATTCCCAGCTCCTTGCCTTTGTGCATTATGTTATTTATTCTCCCATCTCTCTTTTTCCTAAATACCATTATAAGAAATAAAGTCCTTGTTAAAACTTAAAATCCTATCCAAATCTGAGTTATTATTATTACTACTGTTATAATAATTATTATCTTCTATTAAGCCCAACTTCCTTTATGAACACTTCTCTAACTTCTAATCAAATTTCCTCTCCTCCTTACTCTCTGTCCCCCTGAATATCAGGGCACCCTTCAGCACTTAATCAAATTTCGTGTTATATTATTTGTTGTTGCAGAATTCAAGTCAGCATTTATTAAGTGGTTGTTATGTGAAAGGCATGTACCAGGCACTGGGGATGCAAAGGTAAAAAATTAAATATATAGTCTCTTTCCTTACCGTGCTTACAATTTATGGGAGGAAGGGAGGATATTACAATGTGTGTATACATGTACATATACATATATACATACACATACACATATGTATATATATATACACACACACATACATATCATATACATACACACATACAGTATATATATTAATATATATATATATACACACACAAGGTATTTTCAGAAAACTTGAATGTGAAAATATTACATTCAGCTGATTTTCCAGATATTAATTTTGTCTCTATGCCTAGGTTATAAGAGCCAAGACCATGGCTTAAATTTCTTCTGCCTACCCCTACAATATCAAGAGAGAAGGACAAAGGCCCAAGGACTCAGTTGGAAAGATGTCCACCTTAGGAGACTAGATGAGGAAAAGAAACCATTGAAAGAGAAAAGGTAGTCACCAAAGAATTAGTAAAATAAGGAGAATGACCAACCAAATGAAAATCTGCAGAGAGGTCAAGAAATATAAAGATCAAAATAACAATAACAAAAACTCCATTGTATTTGACTAACCAGAGGTCTCTGTTGGTCTTCTATAAAGCAATAAAAAGCAGGTTCAGAGGTAGAAATGGAAGTCAACTTATGGAGAAATAAAAAGGTTATAGCTGGTAAGGAAAAAGGAGATGGCAGTTATACCCACTTGAGTACTTTGATACCGAAACAAAATTGGGGAGCAGGATGATATCTATAGAAGAGGGTAGCATGGTCAATAAAAATATATATTTTACATACCTATAATTTATATGCATGATTATATATACTATATTTAACATATGCCAAATACGTAAATAGTATTTCCTTTCTACTCTAAATCATTATAAGTTTATATATATACACAACATGATATATATGTCATATATATCCACACATGATATATGTTAAACCTTTACATGCGATACATATTTGTATATATATATACACATACTTTTCTCATATATACATGTACATGTGTGTGTATAAACTGCAAAAATTTAAAGTGGAAAGAAAATAGCTGTAGATTTTTTAGGCTAGTATGGTAAGTAATTATTTTCTCCTGCATCTCTGGAAAATCAGAGGGGAAAAAAGGTAGACTGCTTTCCTGGTCACTGGGAAAATGACTGATTGCTCTCTCTACACTTGCCTAATATAGTAACTTTCCATATGTCCATCCCTAATTCTGGCTGGTAAATAGGTCTATCTCTTTAACTGAGAACTATCCAAGAACAAGATTCACTAGAAGATCTTGACCAAGTATAATTGCTTTTCCCTTTCGTCAGCATTCAATTTACCTAAATAAATTCAAGTAAGAAATCACTTCCTTGAATGTCCTTCCATCCCATCTCATTTTTTGACATCCCTCTGGGGGTGATTTGGTTTATGTTTGTAACACCCTTTTCACCAAGTCTAATACACAAATCTTTTTTTTTAATTGCCTGGGCATCCTATGAGCATCACAGAAACAGAAAGCAGGTAGTCAACTTGTGACTAGAAACCTGATCCCCAGCATCCAAAGGAATTACCCACTGTATCCATCTCTATTGCATTTTACGTCTCCCCTTTCTCGCTGTCGTTCACCAGACAGTAATGTTCTCAGATCAAATATTCTCTATAAATTGAGAGAGCATTTAGCTGATTTATGGGGCTTTTAGCTATTATATACTTACCTATTCAATAAAAGTAAGTACTTACATCACATGACACATATGCTACCTCCACAAGACAGGATCCTTTCTTAAAGGGATTCAAGCATAAACTTGTAATGAGATTTTCTTGTAGCTAAAGCATCACTTAAGGGCAAACCAACATTCTAAATCAATTTTTTCTCTCTCTTCATTAACAGGATTGGGTGGGGGGAGGTGAATTGCTTCAATCTCCATAAGCTTCTTAAAATTATTTTTTTAAGTGAGAGAAAACATTGTTTACAATGGTAATAAGAAAAAAAAAAAGATTGGTCCATAGTGTGAGAACAGATGAAAAACAAAGGTATCTCAGTCAATATTCCAAAAATGTAGCCCTAGAGCAAATGCATGAGGGGCTGTCTCCCCTTGGAATACGCAGGAGGAACCACCTTCCAGGTGAAAGCAATTTATAATGAAGTCTTTTGGGTAGTCTAGACAATTAAATTAAAAAAAAAATTAAAGCCACCTCCCATGTGTTAGGTCTAAAAATACAAAAGATAATCAATGAACAAACATTAATTACGTACTACATGCCAGACATTGTGTTAGGCATTGGGAATGCAGAGATGGAAAGTAGAAACAGTCCTTGCCCTCAAGAAGATTATATTCTTAGAAGAGAGAACTATCAACTTGTTTTTGCAAACTAAATACAACTTAATTTCAGTAGTCTCTGCCTTCAGAGAACTTATTGTTTAATTAGGGGGAAAAACTAAGGTAGGACATATTAACAGTAGGATATGATAGAGGAAAAGGAGATACTCTGTTGGAATGCTATACATGAAGGAGAGATTATCAATTGAGTGGGATCAAGGAAGATTTCATCAAGGAGGTGCCTTTAAAGTAAGAAGTGTCCAATCATCAAAGATATGGATAGAGTATGGTCAGGCATTAGGTGCAGTCAGAACAAATGGTTAGAGGTGAGATATGGAAGAATGAGATGGGGGACAGGTAAGAGAACCTCTTGAGTAGAACTTTTAGCTAGAATGTTGAACTCATGAAGGGAAGTAAAGTGAAATAAAACTGGCAAAGCAATCATAAGTGCATAAGTATTTGAGTGCCTACTGTAGAGTAAGCTCAAAGGAGGATAGAAAGATGAGCACAAGACAAATACTTTACTATAAAGAGCTTACAATGTTGTTAAATTGCTTTGAATGGGAGGTCAAGATCAATACAACCAATAGCAATTTATTGCCCATTGTGAATGGTGTCTTGAAATTTGAAGACATTTTAGTAGCAGGAGTAGTGGCTGGGTGGTTGAAATCCTGTTTTCCCTACAGCAAATGCCTCTCAATTTAATGGGCATCGATTAAGCAACCTTCATTTGTAAGATGCCTTATGCTCAACGTATACCGAATATTAAGTATTAAGCATGGGAGGGTCAGGAGGGAGTTAAATAAAGTGAATAAGATTGCTCCTGCCTTCAGGGAGCCCTCTACAATCCAGTAGAGAAGAAATCACATCACAGTATTTTACATTGATATATTCCATTATAATTATAAAAAAAGCTTTATATACATTATCTCAGTTGATCATCAAAACAACCCTATAAAGGGGAAGAAGAGGAGAGAACAATTTATATACTACTATGTGCCAGGCACTGTGCTAAGTGCTTTACAAGTATCTCATCTGATTCTCACAATCCTTCAAGGTAAATGTTGTTATTATCCCCATTTTATCATTGAGGAAACTGAGGCAAACAGAGGTTTAGTGACTTGCCCAGGGTCACACAGCCAGCAAGTGTCTAAGACTATATTTGAACTCAAGCCTTCCTAACTCCAGACCCAGCACTTTATCCACTGTACCATCTACCTGCTTCTGTGACATAAGTAGTATAATTGGAAGCACCATGGCACGGATGACTTGTAGACCTAGAATGTGTCAAGCAGGATTTGAACTCAAGTCTTCATCATTTTGTAGTAGGCAGAGTTCTGAACTTGGGTCAGGAAAACCTGTGTTAGAATTAAATAAAACACCTTTAAAAAAAAAAAAAGAATTCCTTCTCTGAAACCTACTGGCTTTGTGACCGTGGATGTCATTTAAGCTCTGTGTGCCTCAGTCTCTTCTTCTGCAAAATGGGTTGAATAATAACTCCAGTACCAGTCTCCAAAGACTATTTTTAAGATCCAATGAGATAATCTATGCAAAACATTTTGTGAATTTTTTTTAATTTTTTTTTCATTTTTTTAATTTAAATTTATTTATTTAACATATTTGGTTTTCAGCATTGCATTGATTTTCACAACAGTTTGAATTACAAATTTTCTCCCCATTTCTACCCTCCCCCCCACTCCAAGATGGCTTATATTCTGGTTGCCCTGTTCCCCAGTTAGCCCTCCCCTCTATCACCCCCCTCACCTCTCATCCCCTTTTCCCTTCCTTTCTTGTAGGGCAAGATAAATTTCTACGCCCCATTGCCTGTGTATCTTATTTTTTAGTTGCATGCAAAAACTTATTTTTTTGTTTTTGAACATCTGATTTTAAAACTTTGAGTTCCAAATTCTCTCCCCTCTTCCCTTCCCACCCACCCTCCCTAAGAAGTCGAGCAATTCAACCTAGGCCACACATGTATCATTATGTATAACCCTTCCACAATACTCATGTTGTGAAAGGCTAACTACATTTTGCTCCTTCCCAACCCATCCCGCTTTATTGAATTTTCTCCCTTGACCCTGTCCCCTTTTCAAAGTGTTTGTTTTGATTACCTCCACCCCCATCTGCCCTCCCCTCCATCATCCCCCCCCCCTTTTCTTTTTTTTATCTTCCTCCCTCTTCTTTCCTGTGGGGTAAGATACCCAACTGAGTATGTATGGTATTCCCCCTCAGGCCAAATCTGATGAGAGCAAGGTTCACTCATTCCCCCCTCACCTGCCCTCTCCCCTCCTCCCACAGAACTGCTTCCTCTTGCGACCTTTATGGGAGATAATCCACCCCATTCTATCTCTCCCTATCTCCCTCTCTCAGTATGTTGCTCTCTCATCCCTTAATTTCATTTGATTTCTTTTACATATCTTCCCTTCATCTTCAACTCACCCTGTGTCTGCTCTCTCTCTTTTACATATATATATATACACATATACATATATATATAAACACATATATATATACATATACACATACATACACGTACATAAATATACACATAGATATATACATACATACCCATTCACTTATATATATATATACATAAACATATATATGTGTGTATATATATATACATATATATGCATATTCCCTTCAACTACCCTAATACTGAGGTCTCATGAATCATACACATCATCTTTCCATGTAGGAATGTAAACAAAACAGTTCAACTTTGGTAAGTCCCTTGCAATTTCCGTTTCTTGATTACCTTTTCATGCTTCTCTTGATTCTTGTGTTTGAAAGTCAAATTTTCTATTCAGTTCTGGTCTTTTTCACTGAGAAAGCTTGAAAGTCCTCTATTTTATTGAAAATCCATATTTTACCTTGGAGCATTTTGTGAATTTTAAAGTTCTCTATTTCAATTATTATTATTATCATCAATATTTTACAGAAAAGTCCACTGAAACTAACAGAGATTAAGTAAATTACCCTAGGTCATCACTTGCTAAATGCCAGAACCCAGAACAAAAGTGGAACTTTGGTGCTAAGGTTAGTGTCCACTTTGTCATTCTACAGCACTTCAACAAAGCCACGCCTTCTGAGATTTGCTTCAACTCTTCATTGCTCTCACTAGACAATAAGAACATTACGTCACCGTGAAAGGTAAGGAATAAGTCATCTTAAGCGCTTTGAGATTTCACAGAAAAATGGTTTTCAGTGAGTTCTACTTTGAGGTGGAAATGTATAACAACTTTGACTATAAGCAAGATTTCAAGATAGGCAAACTTTGTTTCTGAAATTATTCTCACCCTGATTTTCAACATCTTTCTTTCCTATGGTAACTTTAATTCAACGAAAAGATGTGCTAAGCATCTCCTATATGCAAGGCATTGTAACAGCATTTGGGATACAAAGATAAAAAAAGGGAAGAAAGAAAAGAAAGGAAACATTCCCTAATGGTATAATTTACATTCTATTTTATTTTGGTGAAAGATGCCTTACTCCCTTTACTCTCAACTGCTCAATTCCTTCAATATCACAGGAGATAGGCACTTCTAGGAAACTCACAGACCTGCATAACAATACATATTCCAAATCTTTCCTAATTCAAATCTTTTCTTTTCCATGAATACTTGCCTTTCCTGCGATTCATTATCTCAGGGTCTTGATTTGTGAGTAGGGATGGCTAGTTAATATGACTTCATCAATAAAGCCTTCCTTTAATTTTTTGCATTTGCCACCACTGCTTGATGTTGACTTATGTTCCCTCTGTCCCCTCCCTGCCCCACATTTTGCAGCTTCCTTTTATATATTATCATCTTCCATTCAATTGTAAACTCCTGGAGGGTATCAATAGTCTATCTTGTTGTTATTGATATCCCCAGCCCTTAGTATAGTGCCTGGAACAGAGTAGGCACTCAATAAATGTTTACTATACCTTTTCATACCTTATCACCTTGGCCAGAAATGGTCTTTCTTTTCTAAAATTCTACAGTGTTTCCTATCTGTATTACTGATTTGACCCTTAATGGTTAATGTCCAATAGTCTTCTTAGTCATTTTTTTCCGTATAGTATAGTAAGCTTCTCGGGGGGAGGTATGGTGTCATGTTGTTTTTTTTATTTTTTTTTATTTTTTTGCTTTTTGGCAGGGCAATTGGGGTTAAGTGACTGCCCAAGGTCACACAGCTAGTACATGTGTCAAGTGTCTGAGGCTGGATTTGAACTCAGATTCTCCTGACTCCAGGGCCCGTGCTCTTACTCACTTTGCCACCTAGCTGCCCCAAGTATGGTGTCATGTTAATCAGCACCTGCTACAGTGTCTTCCACATAGTAGGTACTTAATAAATGTTTGTTGAATTGAATCAAATTTGAAAGCAGAGCTAAGGGCAGGGCGGGGGAGGCGGGGGGTGGGGGGGGGGTGGCCGGTTGCTACTGATAGAGTTGCCAAGAGAGGCAAGGGCAGCCTCAGCTAAGGTCCTGGGAGTATGAACTGATACAGAAAAAAAGTGAGCAAAACCAGGTAAAAAATTTATGTAATAATATCAATTCTGTAAAAATAAAAAAAAAATCTTCTGCAGGAATTGCCATGAAGAATCAAGGAGGGCTTATGATCTCCATGGATCATACATTGAAGTAGCAACATGTCTTGGCAATACTTTTGCCCCTTGTCATTTCACAGAGCAGAACATTTCTCTCCCTCTAGAATAAGGGAGAATCTAACTCAATCATTTTTAACTGGACATATAAGCACATATATCAATATCATCATCATCATCTTCTTCTTCATCACCCTTGTCGTTGTCAATATCGTCATTGTCATTGTACAAGTAAGTACCTTGAACAGGGCCTGCCATATAGCAGGGGCTTAATCATTGCTTGTTGATTGGTAGATTGACCAGTGCAAAGAAATGAGTTTTAATGAGGGTGTCCTTTAGAAGCAAGGACACCTTTAGAAATGCAGGGATGGTTTTTGAGGAGAGAATTGAGCAAAGGAAAAGATTTTTTTTTCAGACCATTCAAAAAACCTTTGGAGGGAGATATTAAAATCTAAGAAATGGAACTTCAAAGGTTGGATTTTCTAGGCTACGTACAAGCTTGGAATTGCTATTTAACTGAATGATTTCTTTCCCACCTGCTCTTCTTTAAAAAAAGAAAGAAAGAAAAACAGAAAATCAGTGGGTGGACATTTCGCAAAAGCCGTCAAGAGCTGTACAACTTTTGTTATTTAAATGCAAATATTTTTCAAGGGAAATTTAGTTTAAGGAAATTGTCCTGGGTACACAGAAACCTGCATAGTATAAACAATCAATGGGATTCTTGTCCCTTTCCTCTAAAGTAATAAAAAGAAATAAAAATGTTCAACTAATGTCAACATTGGGAGAGGTGGCAGACTCCATGCCAATGCAAATACTGTACCAATGCAATGAAAGCATAGCCTAAGCCAGACTGCTTGGCAAAAACATCCACTTGAAGGCGTACCCAAGCCCTGTGCCAGCACAACCTACAACAAAGCCAGGGTCAACAGTACAAAAACATGCCCTCCCTGTAATCCTTGCTCTTGGGTTGCTTCTCTGCCAAGACCTCGGAGCCTAGGGAGGAAAGCAACATTCTGGGGTAAAAATTTTCTTGAACGACAACCTGTTCTATGGGAGAATGATATCTGATTCAATGATGCAATTGCCTCAAGGTGAGAGTTGGAAAATCCAGAGGAGTCACTACTACCAATCAATCCTTTCCCTTCATACAAAGGTAGTCTTCAAATGCTGTTAAGACATGCCAAGTCAATGAAGTTAAAAAAAAAATCAGCCAATTTGGTGTATCTGTCAGTCAGTCAAGGCAGTGGGTTGACATTAGGCCACACAAACTAAACTGCAAAAAACTAGTTTTGCTGATTTTCCTTTTCCATTTTAAACAGGTTCTCTTCTATGGTATAGACATAGCAGTAAGCCAAAGGTTTCAACAATCACTGAGGAGAAAAGATAACAGAAAGAGTATGGGGAAGGGAGTAAGGAAGGAAGAGAGAGAGAAAGAGAGAGAGAGAGAGAGAGAGAGAGAGAGAGAGAGAGAGAGAGAGAGAGAGAGAGAGAAAGGAAGGAAGGAAGGAAGGAAGGAAGGAAGGAAGGAAGGAAGGGAGGAAGGAAGAAAGAAAGAAAGAAAGAAAGAAAGAAAGAAAGAAAGAAAGAAAGAAAAGAAGGAAGGAAGAGAGAGAAAGAAAGAAGAGAAAGAAAGAAAGCAATGGAGTGAAATGAAGGAAGAAAGACAACAGAGAAAGAAAGAAAGAAAAGAAGGAAGGAAGAGAGAGAGAAAGAAAGAAAGAAGAGAAAGAAAGAAAGGAAGAAAGAAATGGAATGAAATGAAGGAAGAAAGAAAGAAGAGAAAGGAAGAAAGAAAGAATGAAAGAAAGAAAGGACGGAAGGAAGGAAGGAAGGAAGAAAGAAAGAAAGAAAGGAAGGAAGGAAGGAAAGAGAAAGAAAGAAAGAAAGAAAGAAAGAAAGAAAAAAGAAAGAAAGAAAGAAAGAAAGAAAGAAAGAAAGAAAGAAAAGGAAGGAAGGAAGGAAGGAAGGAAGAAAGAAAGAAAGAAAGAAAGAAAGAAAGAAAGAAAGAAAGAGGAGGGAGGGAGAAAGGAAGAAAGAAAGAAAGAAAGAAAGAAAGGAAGGAAGGAAGGAAGGAAGGAAGGCAGGAAGGAAGGAAGGAAGGAAGAAAGAAAGAAAGAAAGAAAGAAAGAAAGAAAGAAAGAAAGAAAGAAAGAAAGAAAGAAAGAAAGAAAGAAATAGAAAAGAGCAGGGGAGGGGAGGGTAAACAGAAAGAAAGAAGAGAAATAGAAATGGATTTTCCTAAGATCATTATGCTTAGCAATGGGTATCAATCAAGCAGCATTTATTATCAATGCCTACTGCTGCTGACTCTAGACTAGGCCTTTAGGATACAAGTATTAAAAAATGAAACAAATCTCACTTGTAAATAAGTTTACAATCTAATGGGAAAGACAAGTACATATATAGGCAGTTAGATGGTAGAGTTGATAAGGGCTAGACCTGGAATCTGGAGGACCTGTGTTCAAATCCAGCCTCAGATACTTAAGAGCTCTTCGACCTTAGACAAGCCACTTAACTTTAGTCTGCCTCAGTCTCTTCATCTGTAAAGTAGGGATAATAAACTATGTTCCAGGGTTATTGTGAGGATAAAATGAGATTATATGTGTGTGTGGTGAGCCTTAAAGTGCTATATTGATGCTACTGCTATTACTTATAAAATGTATACAGCATCAATACATATGATACACACGTACGTACTTATACACACAACATAGTTAAATATAAGCTAGTTTGGGAGGGAAGGTGCTAGCGTGTGGTGGGATTGGAGAAGACTTCAAGCAGAAGAAGGTATATGAACTGCATTTTTCTCTGTGGAGTAGAAGTGAAAAGGGAATACATTCTAAGAAAGGGGGCCTACCGATGCAAATATACAAACATGGAAGAGTGCCTTGAGAGAGGACTAGAAAGAAAGTCAGTTTACAGGCAGGGGCAGTAAGGTCCAATGAGGCTAGGAAGACGGGTGGGGGTAAGGTAATGAAGGGCCTTAAAAACTAAATGAAATAGCTTGTATTTTATTCTAGAGCAAATACGAAGCCACTAAGGGTATTTTCTAACCTAGCAAGACAATCTCAGTGCTCAAGAAACTTACATTCTAATGGGAGAACACAAAAGAGAATGTATAAAGGGGAATTGGAAAGAGGTGAGTGGTACAAGCCTGGAGTCATGGTGTGGGAAGTGGTGGGGAGGACTGGTTCTGAATAAAGCTAAGGGTCATTTACCAGGCCCTACTGCACAGCAGTGGGGCATTCTGGTAATAGCTGACCTTTAGGTTTCAAGCAGTACTTGTTTCTCTAAGAAATGCCTTTGGAGAGATAGAACAGTTTGCATGAACTATTCTACCTATATTTCTAAGCTTCATAGTCCTGTGATCTGCTAAATATTTTCTGTGATGGTAACCCAAAGGCTTCAGACACATATTTGAACTTTGCCCAGGATTTTCTCAAAGGCAAAATTGCTCATCATTGGCCTAAGATACTTGTGGAAAGGTGGAAGTATCTCAGAAAATATTTTTTTCTCATGATGGGTGGTGGAAATGGGAGGCAGAAATAGGGGGCTAATCATTAAGGAGGCAACTAAGAGAATGAGATTGATCTTTGTCTTCCTTTACCACCAAAATATTCTGGCATTTTGCTTCTCTTTGTTCTCTACCAAATCCTGCTTTCCCATCATCACACGATGAGGTCTAATATAAAAAAGAAGGCATGAGGGAAGTCAGGAAATTGTGTGTGGGGGTACAGCACAGGTAGGATAAATCAATCAATGAACATTTATTACATGCCTACTACGTGTCAGGTACTGGGCTAAGGACTAGAATCAGAGAATGGACCCAGAATAAGTGTAATAGGGCACAGCTTTGGAACATTGATAAGGAACTGAGATTGGGTAGCTTTCTAAAGTTCTCTTCTATTCAATGTGTCAGTCAGTTTGAGTGAAAAAAGTTAGGGAAAGGTTAAATTTTTGTCAGGCAACCTTTTGGAGGCAGTCTACAAAATATCAAATAATTGGTATATTTTAGTCCTTAAGGTGTGTGCTAAAGCCTACTCAAAGTAGCTGCAAAATTTTCAGTGTGAGCATTTATACCTCAGAAATTTCCAAAGACTGAAAATCAGGCCTTGATTTTTGTTTTGTTGATTTCTAGACTTAAGAAAATTATGAAGAAATTGTTAATAATGCAGATTAAACTTAAACATATGTCCTATGTATTCCATTTATTTATTTATTTATTTGTTCAGTCCTTAGTTAGTTAGTTTTTTGGTTTTTTTTGGAGAGCCTGTCGCTAAACATTCAGCAGTATACCATTTATCCTTATCATGAGTTTTGCTGATTGAAAATTCAAAAATGCCCTGCCAATCAAACTACCAAAAAGTTATTTTATAGAGCTGAAACAAGTAATAAAATTCATCTGGAAGAACAAAAAGTCAAGAATATCAAGAAAATTAATGAAAACAATGTGAAGGAAAGTGACCTAGCCATAGGAGATATCAGACTATATTACAAAGTGGTAATCATCAAAACAACCTGGTGCTGGCTAAGAAATAGAGTGGTGGATCAGTGGAATAGATCAGGTACACGATACACAGTAAGAAATGACTATAGTAAACTTATGTTTGATAAATGCAAAGATCCAGACTTCTGAGACAAGAACTCACTATTTGACGAAAACAGTTGGGAAAACTGGAAAGCAGTTTGACAGAAACTAGGTATAGTCCAATACCTTCTACCATATACCAAGATAAGATCAAAAGGGGTACATGATTATTTTAGACATAGAGGGTGATACTGTAAGCAAATTAGGAGAGTGTGGAATAGTTTACTTATCAAATCTATGAATAAAGTAAGCATTTATTCCAAACAATAAATAGAGAGCATTACAGGGTATAAAATACATAATTTTGGTTACATTAAATTAAAAAGGTTTTACATAAACAAAACCAACATAGCCAACATTAGAAAGAAAGCAGGAAACTGGGCAAAATTTTTACAGAAAATTTCTCTGATAAAGGCCTCGTTTCTCATATACATATATGTGTGTGTGTATATGTATGTATGTATATATGCATGTATACATACACACATGCATATATAATGACTGATTATACATTTGACTTAGTTAATGTATCAAATTTGACTTAGTTCATATATATTTTTATATGTATATGAACTAAGTCAAATTTATGATAAATGAGTCATTCCCCATTTCATTAAGGGGCAAAGGATATGAATGAGCAGTTTTCAGATGAAGAAATTAAAGTCATATGAAAAAATGTTCTATATCACAATTGATTAGAGATATGCAAACTAAAACAACTCTGAGGTACTAATTCATACGTATCAGACTGGCTAATATGACAGAAGAGGAAAATAACAAATGTTAGAGAGGATGTGGGAAAATTGAGGCACTAATACACTATTAGAGCTATGAACTGATTGATCCAAGAATTCTGGAGAACAATTTGGAACTATGTCTAAATGGCTATAAAACTTCACATATCCTTTGACCCAGCAATACTACTACTAGGTCTGTATCCCAAAGAGGTTTTTTTTTTTTTAATGAAAATGACCTATATATACAAAAATACTTAAAACAACTCTTTTTGTGGTGGCAAAGGCGTTGAAATTGAGGGGATTCCCATCAATTGGGGAATGGCTAAACAAGTTGTGGTATATGATTTTTGCGGAATACTATTCTGTTATAAGAAATGATGAGCAGGAGGCTTTGATAAAAACCTGGAAAGACTTATATGAACTGATGCAAATTAAAGTGAGCAGAACCAGGAGAACATTGTACACAGTAACAGCAATATTGTACAATGATCAACTGTGAATGACAGCTAATCCCAGCAATACAAAGATCCAAAACACTTCTGAAGGATCCATGATGAAGAATGCTATTCACCTCCAGAAAAAGAACTGATGGCACCTGAATGCAGCTCAAAGCATACTGCTCTTTTTAGAACTTTAGAATTTTTCTTTTTTTTAGTCTGTTTCTTTTACAACATGACTAATATGCAAATATGTTTTGCATGACTGCACATATATAACCTATGTCAAATTGCTCGCCTTCTCAATGCGAGGGTAGGAAAGGGAGTGTGGGAGAGAATTTGGATCTCAAAATTATAAAAATTGCTTTTACATGTAACTTGTAAAACAAAAAAATATTAAAATTTTAAAATTTAAAGAATGAGCAAGTTGCATAATTTCTAATTATGTCAGCAAGGTATATTATAATCTTGGGAGTAGAAAGTGTACTAAATTTCGAGTCAGAGGATATGAAGTCAAACCCTGTAAATACTCTTCCACTTTTTAACCTATATGACCTCAGGTCATTCACTTAACCACTCTGGGTCTCAATTCCTCACTTATAACATGGAAGGGTTGGATTAGGTAGTTTCTGAGGTCCTAGTGAACCTCTGATCATAGTAAGACAAAAGTGCGTATGTATGGTTTTAGTGTTCTAATTATTATTTTAATTTTGTTAACATGGCCTATTGTCTAAAGAGCTGTCTTGAGATTCAGAAAGACCTGGAGTCGAGTCCCGTCTCTGACACACATTGGCTCTGGGACTCTGATCAAGGCACAGAACCTCTCAGCACCCTAGCCTAGACAACTGTCTAAGACTAAATTGCAAAACAACTAGTAGCTTGTCTGCATGGCTAGAGAGAGCTTCCTCGCAGGTGACCTTCTTATTACTAAAAAAATCACCATCCCAGGCCCTCCCCCCATCTAATTTTGGCCTCCTGAGTTCGTAGGGATATGAGGAACTTGGAGCTGATTAAGAGGAATGCCACAAAGAACAGGAAAGCAGTAACTATGATAAAAATGCAAAGAATATGGAAATATGTAGCTTGAAGCAGGCAAGGAAATCGCTAACTATTGTCAGGAATATGAAAGGTCTTTTTTTTTTTCTTCCTCCTGGAGGAAAGGGAAAAGTTCATAATGTCATAGTGTTGGAGATGGCATAATTGTTGGAAGCCTTCTGGAAGAAACTGAGGCCTGGAGCAATTGATTGACTTGCCTAGGGTCATGCAGCTAGTAAATAAAAAGAAGAGGGTTTGAAACCTTGCCTTCTGACTCCCCCATCAATCTCTTTTTCCTTTGTACCACACTGTTTCACCACGAATGACAAAAATAAAAGGAAAGTAGATTTATGTTGACTTGAGTGGGATGCCGAGGAAGAACTCCCCAAGAGTAAAAGTTGTTGAACATAGAAAGATCAACATCTTTCTAGAAGCCAACAGGCCACACTAAATAAAACAATCTCCATTTCCATTCTGCTTTAAAGTTTAAAAAATACTTGCAACACAACCACCCTGGGAAAGCTAGGGTGAGGCTTATTTTTCCCACTTTACAGATGAGAAAAATTGAGAGTCGGCTAATGAGCAAGGATTCGAACACGTCTTCTTGACTCTAAATGCAATGCTCCACCCTACCTCTTACACTGCTTTTTATTTTAAGGATGCCCTTACTCAAAAGTTCTGGGGTAGGATGGATAATCTTAAGAGTTTCCTTGATTTTATGACCTTTTGAATCTGCTAAATAGAAACTGTCCTAAAACCTATGCAATGAGAGCAGATATTTGCCTCTTAGACTGTTTAGTTTAGGCAGAGGTTGGCTTGTCTGACAGCCACCAATACCTAAATGAAAACTACATTTTTTAAAACCAAAAGGCAGAAATCATAGTATAAGGTCTATGTCAGTAACATGGTGAAATAGAACAAAATGAAATAAACAAAAACCATTTAAATTCAGAAGATGAGGTCCCAGTTCCTGAATACAGCACTGTACGTAGGAAAAAAATGCTGGATTTATTGTCAACATGGTTGCGTAAACAAGCATCAATTGAATGCTTACTATATGACTATCGTTATATTAAGTGCTGGGAATACAAATAGAAGCAAAAAGACAGTCAGAGACAGTCTCTAACCTCAAGGAACTTACATTCTAAGGAGAGAAGACCACACATAAAAGGGAACTGAGAAGTTGTGGAGGGATACTTGGGAGCGCATCTTTATTAAGAGGGATATTTGGGATGAAGGTATTTGTGATGGCATAGTAAAGAACAGAGTAGAGACAAACAAGCACAGCTAATTTATTAAATGAGCATTCCCTCCAAATCAAAGGAGGAAGCCACGGGGCAGAGAGATCTTCAAAAGAAATAAGCTTGTGGGTCACTTAACCCCTCTGTGCCTCAGTTTCCTTTTACATAAAGTGAGGCTGATAAACAAGTTTATCTCTATGGTCTCTTGCAGTTCTAAGTCTTGGGACTGACATCAGAGTAGGCAAGGAACAGAAAGATAGACCTGGGTTATTACTGAGCTTGGCACCCATCACCAACGGTGTTACAGGCGAGTCCCCAATTGACAGGCAGATTGTGTTCCAAAAGTTCATTACTAAGTTTGTTGTCTGGAACTTGGAATGAGATTTCCTCTAGAAACAAAGTTATAAATGAGGGTTAGGTTCCCAGGCCAAGTCTGCAAGAGTGTCTAGCAGAAATAGGATTATTTGTACTATGGTGTTACTTGCATTACAATTCTGCTCAATCATGGTTAGCGATTTCTGAAAAGTAAGAAGTGTCTTGCAGAGCTGGGTGATTACTAGGTTACATTGCAAACCCACAAGCCTACATGTACAAAAAATAATAAAAGTATTTCTTGCCTAGATTATAAGCCCTGTGCAGTAGCATAACTAATTACCATGTTATGTGCTCAAATATGAGCCTGTCTTATTCTAATCCTCTGCTCTATGTATCTCCCTCCCAAACAATAAATCTCTTTTGTGCTTAACATCTGTAGGAGAGGTCGTTTTCCCCACCAGCTGTGTGCTTGCTTAAGTAGAGCCTACTACTGGAAAGATTTTAATAACCTAAATTACAGTGAATTATTAAGGGCAATTTTAAAATGAGAAAGTGTGTATTTTCCAGGCACCTGTTTCTCTAAGTGTTTCTGGTGGGACTAAATTGTTTGGATGAGCTCGTTTGCATAAGAAAAGATTTGTTTTTCATCTTAGGGGGTGGTAATCATTGAGGAGACTGGCAGATTCAGACTTTTTTTTTCCTTCTGTTTTCTACAGTGGGAGTATTGTTACATTTCCCCCTTTCTTTTGATCTCTATACAAGCTTTCCTTTTTTTTTATTAGTGCATAGGGGTGAGGTGAGCCTACCTCCTCTTTCTCACTTTATTAGGAAAAGGGTGAGTATAAGTTCTACCAATTGCAACCTACAATGAAAGTTTACAACTACCAATGCAGGTAGGAAAGCAGCTGATGAGGGGAGCTGGAGATTGTGACAGTATTTTGACCATGGTATTTAGGAGTCTGAGGTCATAGGGAGGGAGCTGGTGTTTGAGTGTTTAGGGAGACACAGAAATAGGCCATTATTTGGTGTTGTAGAATGGATGAAGCAAAGAATGGGTTAGTTTGTATGGAGTCGAGTACTTAGTGAGAGTTAAAGGCTTTGATGGAACAATGCAAAGAACACTAGACTGATAAACCGATGACTTGGTTTGAGTCCCAGGTAAATGAGGGTATTAGATTTGAGGATTTCTTAAGTCTCTTCCAGCTCTAAATCTATGAATCTATGTCTCATCACCTGGGTCTATGGGTCTTCCTTCTCTGATCACTTACTTTAAACCCCATATAATACCTGTCAGATGTCTGTAGCTTAGCTAAACCTTTGTTTCTGTTTTTTCCTGATTTTCTTTGTCTTGTTGGCATCTTTGTTCTAGCATGACAATAACCCTGGGTGGGTGTGTCTTACTGCCATTTAAGGCTGACTTACTCTGATGGATTATCAAGACACCTCACCTTTAGTAACTACAATGTAGAAATATCTTAGTCTACCTCCAGCTAACTCCCAGGAGTACGTAGGTGAAGATTCAAACCGTGTACATAAAGTCTATTGAGATCTTTGGGAAAAGATACTTTATAAAGTTAAATGGTCTTAAAAATATTCCTAATCTATTTTATAGTGCTTAGATTTTCTTGAGAAAAAAAAAAACATGAGAAAAATAAAATGTATAACACCATTTCAATATAGCCTTGTACATATGTTTAATCTATAGTACTTTGATGGCTCTGTGATTTTAGCAAAGTTAAGAACTGCCTCCACTGATATAAATCCCAATCACACTTTCTCATCTTGTGTAATTCTTGTCCTTGCGTACCTGTAATTTCCAGAGGGTATCTCTCCAACACCTTGGAGGTCTTTCTCTTTCTCTGGTTATTTTTAATACTTTATGGCTGCCACTCTAACGCTTGAGTCATCCATGTGTTATCCCTTTCCCTTGAAACATAAAAATCCAACCTTTTTGAGGTTGACTCGTTATGCATGGCTGTGCCTCTCTGTTCTCCATCATTCTAATCTCTCTCTCACCCCACCTCCACCCCTCTCTCTCTCTCCCTCTCTCCCTGTCTCCCCTTCATTCTCATCTTTTTATCTACCTCTCTATTTCTTAATGATTACAACTATACTTAAAAAGAAAATCTCCTTTCTAGCAATAAATATGTCTAAAATATTTAGGTACTAGTTATCTCAAGAGAAAAAGTACCAGGATTGCAGTCCACTTTTTCAAGTTTGGTTAACATTTTCCCTTGTTCTACATATAATTTCTTGTGATTCTGGGCCTCCAGGCCTAAGGTAATTAGCATGATTTAGATTAATGTTCTCACGAGACTCAAAAGGAAAACCACCATTACTATCCCAAACCACTGTGGATTTTCCATGATGCTATCAAAGCTTTTTCTGGGCACCATTGAAATGATTCTGTCTTTTATTCAAAAAGGAACCAAAATTCCAAATGGCCATCAAGGATACCAGATACAGTATTTATCTTTTTTTTCTTTTTTTCCACTTTCAAGTAATTACTAAGCTTTATGCCTCTGCCAGCTGGGATAGAACCAAGCTCTTCTTACACAGAGTCAGTCAAAACTAATCAATCTTCCCCATTGGAAAGGGTTATAGACTATCCCCTACCACTTCTTATTAAGAAGGAAAACAAATTTGGAGAAGCCTTTTTCAGACACCACGATCAGTTAGGAAGAGCTGGCTCCTCTCAAAGACCACTCCTCTTAAACATCAGCCATCTAGCATGAATCGCAGCAAAGTAGGGCCAATTTTTTGGTTCCATTGTCAACAAACTGAAATAGGGCCACTGAAAACATGAAAAAGAAGGAGGATTAGTCATTTGCTTACTAGTTTGTGAAAGAAATCACTGGAGAGCAGAGCAAAGCAAAAAACCACTGAGAAAATTAAGTCAGTGACGTGGAATGTGTTGACTGTTGTTGGAAACAAATAAAAACAGCTAAAAATAAAAGTATCCATGGAACCTCCTGAGAACATTCGGGTTTTTTACATAATTTTATTATCTCAAAAGCTCTCAGAAGCAAACATAAATGACTAACACACAAAGTCTGTCATGAGGACTGGTGAGATTTTTTTTAAGTGTTGCTTTGGGAAAATCACAAATGAAAAAAGATAACTTGGGTTCTAGTTCTACCTTCATTAATTCTGGCTTATGCACATCATTAACTCACTATATTAGAGCTAGAAGGAACTAGAGAGATTATCTAGTCTAAGCCTTTCTCTCTTTACAGATGAGGAAATTGATATCCAAAGCATTGAAGTGACTTGACCAAGACAAGAAGAAGAGAGACTAGAGCTGTGATTTAATTGATTTAAAGAATTCCCTCTAACTATATAACTTGGCACCTTCTTTGCAACTTAAAATCTTAAAGAATTACCCAGAGTACTTAGAGGTTAAATGACTTGCCCAGAGTCACAGAGTATATATTAATGGTAGAACTTGAAGCCAGATCTTTCTGATTCCTCGGCTAGTCCCATTACACTATATAATACTTCCTAAGGTAGTAATGCTTATAAATGGCAGATCCAGGAATTGAACGTGATTCTTCTTATTTCAAAATTTGTTCTTTACTCATAATGCTTCAGTTTCCCCATCTGTAAAAATGGGAAAGATAATTTCCTTTTGTTTTTCAAAAGATTGTTATGGAGACTAAATGCAAAATGTATGTAAATGGACTTGGGAAATTGTACACCATTAAATAGTGGAACATATATTTTGGTAGATTCTACCATACTAGTGAGGCTCTCAGTAGTATTGGTGATAGACTGAACTTGCTGTCCAGTGACTGGCCTAGCTAAAAATAGAAAGGTTCATAACTAGTAGGCTGACCATTGTGTGATGAATTTCTTTGCCACTGGAGCCCATGAATTGAAGAAACATAAGGTATTATTGTCATTCTGTTATTCAGGCCCACAGAATATCCCAATATAACGTTACTGAATTTTTACCCTTTTCAATTGTAACTCCCTGTTTCCTTCTCTCAATGAAGTTTACCTAGACCTTTCATTCAAACATCTCTTCTTTCCTTATAAATTTTTCCCCTTCAATTGTCCAATAACCCATTTAACCAGGAGTATCTCTTAACTTTAATAAAAGGTGAATGGTGAAGACTCTGTTAAGTAAAACAATTGATAGCTAAAAATAATTAATTCTCTTTGCACAGCGTCCTACTGGGACAACTAAACAAAAACCTATCATTTCTTTTTTTTAACATTTTGAATCCAACAATCATCAATTGCAAACACTTTAAGATACAAAGAATATGGAACTACAAACTTCTCTATTCTACAACATTTTAAAGTTTGCAGGGTGTCCTAAAAGTCTTAGTGAAGTTTTAAGTTTTAATAACTATTAAAATATGTATGTGTGGGTGTCCGAAAAGTCTTGGTACAGGTTCAAAACTGCACCAAGACTTTTGGGACACTCTACACACACGCATACACACATGCACACACACACACATAGGCACACGTGTATGTACATATACATATACATTTACTGAATGAACTAGTAACATATTGCTCTATGTCTGTCCTTCTTCTGTACTTCCTCTCACTTCTCTCTATTCACTCTTTAAAATGCTTTCTCAAAGCATTTTATCTTTATCAAAGATTTTTTTCACCTCTCACTACCCACCAAAGCACCTCAAGTAGAAATCTTCCCTTAAGACAACCACGTGTAGTTAAATAAAGCAAACAAAATTATAAACCATATCCAAAAATGCATCTCTGGCTCTGTATTTTTAATCTGTCACCTCTCTGCCGAGAGGCGGAAGGCATGTTGGTAGTCTTTCCAAGTCATGACTGATCATTATTTTGGTCAGAGTTCTGAAGTCTTATGTCTTTCATACTTGTTTTCCCTCACAGAATCACTGTGTAAACTGCTCTCCTGGTTCTGCCTCATCACTTTCATCCTGACATTTCTCTATCTCCTATATTACTTTCTATTTCTTTATTCTTATGTCATCCTATTTTCCCTATCTTCTTGTGGATTTTCTTTCCATAATGGACTGATCACCCAGTTAACCAGGAACACTTGGAATAATTAATGACATAATGAACTAATAAAGATGATCAGACAAGGGACACCTAATAAAAACCATTCCATTTTATTTGAAGTGCATTAGAGGGATGGTATAGTTTGATCTGAGCACCATGATGGCCAAAACCAAATGGAAATTTTGCAGTTGTCATTTGGATTTGATGAGTTGGGAGCACATTCAATGATGCCACAATACTGACCTCAGTACTCAGACCATGGCAATAGTAGGAGTAAAAGGGCAGCCACTTGGGAAGTTCTGAAATCCAGTCAACTGCTTCTTTTTCCTTCCTGCTGTTTTTCTTATAGAGTCGAACATGATATTTTAGATTCTTGTGTCAGAAGTAAAGAAGGGTAAAGATGATATAGAATCTCATTTCTTCTTCAAAATCCTCCATATTGTGACCTATTTCTAAATAGAAAAATATTGGTGTGTACATAGCCTCTTTTAAGTCTTCTACATTCACTGAGTATAGGTTGACTTTCAGTTCTTCTGATACATTTTTATACCTCTCTGTTTCCATCAAGAAATGCCCCCTCACCACATAGTGGCCACTTTCTACCCTTCGCCTCTTTGGTCATTAGACTGATGGGGAAAAGGCATTTCAGGAAGACAGCCACCAGATCAGCCTAATCTTAACACCTACCCACACTTCAGTCATAGCCAGAAAGGCCCTTCAGAGAGAACTCAATCAAACAAAATCAATCAGAAGACGAAATCAGACACATCAACAACAGAGGGCTGTTTAGTATAACTTATAACTTCCTCTAGCTACACCAACTAACTGTTAATAGGATTCGATTCTTGGGCTGCTGTAAAATTATACATTAATTTTTAAAAGATAACTCTAGACAAGTGGGAAAACACACTGGCAGCATGTCATTGAAATAATTTATTTTTTAAAAGTTATTTTCCTGGTTGCAAATGAGGTGTTTTTTTTCCCACCCCATCAAAAATTAATACAAATTAAAAGAGGAGAAAAAGGAGCAGGCAGAGCCAAGAGGACTGAAAAGCAATGTAACTGGCAAACATTTGACTGAGGTCGTCACTTGTTTTGGGGCAATTCACCTTTCTAAAGTGACCATATGTTCTACTCCCCACTCGTTGGCAATAAGCAGATTCCTGTGCTGCTCCAGGCCTACTTGGCTAGTCCCCTTTTCCTTGTAGTTTCTTTCAGTGTAGAGGCATCATTTACTGAACAGCTGTAATCCTGCTATTAAAAGCAGTACATATATTTTAAAAACAAAACAGCAGACATATGTGCCTACTGTCATTGTCAGCTCGTCTAGCTAAATGTCGTGCTGAGAGCTGCAGAGGCTGGAAGACAAAGCTGCTTTTAGCCATTAAGATTTCTAAAGACAAACCGCATACGTGGCCTATGGCATGTTGTGCTGTTGCAGAGATAGTTTAAGTCTTGAGGGTAAGGTAGGGGGAGGAAAGGAATCAAAGATCCAGTGGATAAAAGGAGCTCATATTAGCCTGAATTAACCTCATATTAGTTCTTCTACTTATTGCCTGTGTAACCTTGGGCAAACTGTTTAATTTCTTGAGACCTCAGTTTCCTTATCTGTAACATGAAGAGGTTGGGCTAGATAATCTCCAGCATGCTTTCCAGTTCCAAATTCTACAGTCCAACCATCCTAGGATCCAAATGTAAGTAACTCTCACAGTTGTATCCTTCCCTTTATACTTCAAAGCAATTCTTCATAGCAAGGCTATGACTGCAGTGCAATGGAAAGGACACTGACTCTAGGGTCAGAAAATAAGGGTTCAATCCCATTGTAGATGTTTACTACCTCTGTGACCTTGGGAAGGTCAACTAGTCTCCCTGGGCCTCATTTTGCTTTTCTGTAAAATGAAGGTGTTGATCCAGATAACCTCTAAATTCTCTTCCACCTCTGGATCTATGATCCTATGAACTTGCATTTAGTTTCTCTCATGCTTTATGGTTTGGGAAGCTTCATTTTTCTTTGCAAAATCCTTTCTGAGGTACTTTGAGGCAATTAGTGCAAAGTTCTTTTTATACTGTAGATGAATATTCTGAAAGTCTAAAAGGATGAGTGATTTGAATCATGGTCTTTGGACTTCAAATCCTAAGATCTTTGGAGTAGAAGCTATGACATCTTGTCAGATCATTCTTCCTTCATTTGCCAGAACTGGCTCACTGGATTCCTCTACTTTGAGTTGGTTCATTTCCTTAACCATGTCCTCTTCTCTCTCTCCCTCACTCTCTCTCTCTCTCTCTCTCTCTCTCTCTCTCTCTCTCTCTCTCTCTTTCTCTCTCTGTCTCTATCTCTATATAAATCTCTCTCTCAATCTCTCTCTGTCTCTCTCTCAATCTCTTTCTCTGTCTCTATCTCTGTCTTTCTCTCCCTCTCTGTCTCTGTTTGTCTCTCTATATCAATCTCTGTCTCTGTCTCTCTCTGTCTCTCTCTCTCTGTCTGTTTCTCTCTCTCTCTCTCTCTCTCTCTCACTCTCTTAGGTACAAGTCCTCTTCTCTACCCCTCTCATAACATAAATTAACCCAGCATGTCTTAATTCAACACACCAGGCAAATTGAAAGATCCAAACAAATGCTAGGGAAAATCTAAGGAATATGAACTTCATTAAAGGCTGAGTTGGCAGCTCTCAATCAGGGTGAAAGCCAATAGAAAAAAGGGCGGAAAGAATATTTTCACAGCTCCACCCCACACACACATGTTGACTATGAGCACAGCTGGAATAAGAGTATGATTGAATTTTTGGCAACAACTGACATATTTTCACTCCCTATGAGTTTTCTCTTCATCAGAGTAATAGAATAGTATAATTCATTAGGCCATGATAACCATTTGTCCCTGACTCCTCTTTTCTTTAGCCAATGTGTACGTCTATATCTATCTCCTACAAAACTGTCAAATTCCTGAAGGGAAGAGATATGTACTTGTCTCTATATATCATAGTGCCTGGGATGATGCTAATCCATCAGAAAACATTTAACAAATGCATATGGAATTTGACTAAATTGAAGTGAATTGTTCCCAAAGATCTAAGACTCATAGAATGCCAGAACTAGAGGAAGCATATGATCATAGCTTTAGAGCTAGAAGGAACCTTAGACATCATAAATATAGTAACAGAATCATAGAGTATCAGATTTGGAAGAGAACTCAGTAGATACCAATCCAGTCTATATCTGGATGCTCTCTTCTCCAGTCCCTTCCTTTTTGAGATGAGGAAACAGGTCAAAAGAGGCAGACTGACTCCCCATGGACATACAACTAGCCAGTAATAGAGCTGGGACTTCACCTACAGTTTTATTAGAGTCATTACAAGTTCATATCGTAGATGGGCCAAAAGACCAGGAATGTCATAAAATAGAATGCCACCTTCCAAAATGCAGTTCTGTGACTTCATCAGCATGTAGCACTTGGAATTCAGAGTCCTTATTGTCTTAGACTAGCAAAATTGGTATATTTATCATTTATTTGTATATTAACCAAGTTTTTGCTGTTGGTGCTCTTGGCACTACCTACAATAACAGTAACAAATCCTCACTTATACGGCATTTTGCAGCTTATAAACTACATTCCCTCACATAATCTCATTTGTTCCTCACCACAAGCCTATATCATAAATAAGCCTAACATCATCCCCATTTTACAAATGAGACGACTGAGGCACAGAAAGGTCACTTGACTTTCCCAAGGTTACACAGTAATTTGCTAAAAGATCTAGAACTAGAAAACAGGTCTTTTGCCTCCCAATCCAATGCTCTTTTCAATTATGACACCACACCGTGATGTAGACAACTCAGAAAATAACTAATGGCATAATTTTAACCTGGAAACTCTTTAATGAGGGGGTATTCTAAATGGGTTAGTCCTGAACTCAGTATAAT
Source organism: Trichosurus vulpecula (assembly GCF_011100635.1). Lineage (NCBI taxonomy): Eukaryota > Metazoa > Chordata > Mammalia > Diprotodontia > Phalangeridae > Trichosurus > Trichosurus vulpecula. The sequence continues at coordinate 188,902,710 of NC_050580.1, read as the reverse complement.
TCATGGCTCCTGTCTGCTGCTTAGATTGGAGCCTCCTGTGGGACAGAGACCGTATCTATTTCATGGGCTTTGTATACTATGCCCAACAGAGGGCTATGCAGAAATTGGCACCTAATAAATTCTTTTGGTGATGGTGACAATGAATTACATTATGAAGAGTGTGCTTATTAAGTTTGTGTGTGAAATCAATGTAAGTGGGAGAGCAAACATCCCAGGGGACAAGATAAGAATGCAAAATTACCTTTACAAGTTGGAAAAGTGTCAGGAAACCAAACCAAAAAAAATGTTTAGCCCAGAAGAGAGAAGGAGGGGGAAAGTTAACTGTGGGGAGAGAGGGGGACAGGGAATGAAGCTTCTTGGAGACGATGTGTGGGATGACTAGCTATGTACAGCAGGAAACAATAGGAAATCATAATTAAACAAGTTTTTATTAAATGCCTACTATGTGTCATGCACTGGGTTAGGAATTGGGTCTACAAGTACAAAGAATGAAATGATGCCTACTCACAATGAATCTATAGTCAGTAAAAATAGCAATGCAGAGAGAGAGAGAGAGAGAGAGAGAGAGAGAACTATTCTGGAATTGAATTACAGGACAGCTAGCATATACATGGTACTTTAAACATAAAAACATAATAAAGCATCTGGCATCCACTTGCTTGCCTAATCAACACTACAGTCCTGTGAGGTATATGCTCCAGGCATTATTATCCCCATTTTACAGATGGGAAAACTAAGAAGTTAGGTGACTTACTCAGGATCACACAACTAGGGTTTAGAATTGAATGAGCCTCTATGAACTTACCTAGGCTATTCCTCAAAAACAGCCACACAATTTGCCACTTCACCCATATTTTCAACCTTTCCATCTATTTCATAGGGCTCATAATTTCCTGACACAGCCTTGGGAGAATCCACAGTCACCTTCATGCAACACTGAAGTATTAGACGATGATTGTAGAGGAGGAAGACTTTAGAGAAAATCAAATGTGGCTCCTTGTGAATAGCTGTCTGAAGACTAGGACCTAGAGACTGTCTGGAGGAAAATAATAATAATAATAAAAGTGGTAAAAAAAAAAACCCCAAGGTCTTATGGTGCAAACTTTTAGTAATCACAGAAACAAGAAGACCCAACTCTCATCTCTCCCCTGACTGTCTTTCCGTATCTGTTTGTCCTTGCTATGTCACTGCTCCTGGCTGGATGCAGTATCTCCTACTAGTATAGTCTCTCTGATAAAGAATCAGTGAGAGGTGGGGAGAGGAGCGAGAACTTCCTCCCCAGAAGAGTAATTCCCTCTCAAGGACTTAATACGAACTATGGAACCAAAACCCTCAGCTAAAGAACTTTGAATTCTGCTCTGCTAGACTGGTCCACTGTTTGATTGGCTCACTAATTAAATTCCTCTGGCTACTTAAAGCCTTCAGAGACACGTTTATCTGGTTTGGTTAGCCAATCTGTTGTTCCCTGTTTGACACAATCAAAGAGGCTCATGCTTCAAAGAGATTAGGGTGTAGACCATCTGGTTGACACATTTAACATTTTATTATGCCCTTACACAGATCATGAGTGAAATGGGTGGTACGGAACTTCCCTCCCTTATACTTAAGACACTCATGATGTCCTTCTGCTATCTCCTCATCCTCATCTTTGACTTTTGCTAAGCCACCTAGCTTTTAAGGAAGACCTAGTCAAACCAATATCCCATCCATGAAGTCTTTCCTACCTGGAAGAGATTTCTTCTTTGTCTGACCTCAAAAAATTTTATATTTCTCTTACATGCTTATGTTATCATTGTTTTATCCTATGTGTGTGCCTCATCTGCTTTATTTGACTATAACCTTAAGAGAGGAGTCAAGTCACTTTTGTTTTTGTAGCTCTCTAGGGACATAGCAAAGCAAATTACTCATAATGGGGAGCTTGAAAGGCCTTTTTGGACAAATGAGCAAATTAACAATTTGGAAGAAATCTACAGAAAGTAAATTTGAATGGTAACCTAAAAATCTTCTTTATGGTTTTATTAAACAGAATGTGGTGAATTATTGTGGTGTAACTCTTCAAAAGATATATAGGAAGAAATGGTTTTAAATCAGGGCAAGAAGAATTCAGGTTTGCTAAGAGGACTTTTAAAAAATATATTTCCAAAGAAATCAATGGCATTTTCCTTGGAATGCCTGAAGAATGAAGCAGTTACCCAAGGTGGGGAAAGAGAGAGAGAGAGAGAGACAGAGAGGACAGACAGGAGAGAGACAGAGAGAGAAAGAGAGAGAGAGAGACAGAGAGACAGAGAAAGAGAGACAGAGAGAAACAGAGACAGAGACAGACAGAGACAGAGACACAGAGACCAAGAGAGACTTTGATGGTAGGGAATAGTTGAAAGAGTGGGACATGGTACTAAATTACTTCTGGGACTTCCTTCTATCTCTATTCTTATAATTCTTTCCTCTCTAAACTTTGAGGAAGAACAACTAAAGGTAATATAAAATTATAAAAATTTATATTTAGAAAATGTTTTTAGTTATAAAGCACTCTATGTATGGAATATTATGATATCTTCCTGCAGAGTGGATAGGCAGATATTATTTCAACCAGAGAAACTGAGGCTCAGTGATATTTAACGACTTTCCCAAGGTCACAGAGCAAATAAATGGTCAATATATGTGTGCCACCTGCTGGAAATGGCAGTGGCCGGGGTGGTCTATTTTTTGTACCCTGATATGATGGCATCAGGAAGCTGGAACAGCTTGACCAAGTCCCAATTAGATTCTAACCTAAATATTAGAGGAGTGATTCTTGACTAAATATTCCTCCTCTGAGGCAACAAAAGAGCTCACTGGTCTCTGTCCTATGTCACACTGTTGTAATCCAAGTCAGTTGCTTTTAAAAAAAAGAAAAGAAAACCATGGTGATCTTGTCTTAAGGGATGCTATCTGGATGTTTTCAAAGGCCATTCTTCTATTTTCTAACTTCTGTTAAGTGGCATTTATTATTATTTTTCCCTCTCTAGTATATGTCACAATCATTAGGTCTCCTCTTGGGTATAAATCTGGTGTATCAGGCCACAATTTGCACTGTCAGCGCCTATGAGTGAAATCTATTACACTTGCCTGGCTTTCCTGCTTTTGCCTTTGTAGCAACTTTGAGACCACAATAACCATCATCAGTTTAAAGCAGGCAGATCCATTACATTTCCTCTGTTCCTACAGCCCCACATTAAGCTAATATTATCTATTTCCCCAGTGAAAAGAGTCCTTCCAGTCCTATCAATTATTAATTCCTTGCTTGCAGCTAATGTTTTGTTTGAATTATTTAAATGCATCTTCATTTATCAATAAACATAAAATGTTAAACAAAGAATACTGATGAAGGGCATTATTTAAGCTATAACATTTTATGAGATTATTTCAAGCGCCTTTTCTGATTTATTAGCACAATATACTTTATAATTATTTTTCCATTTCTAGAAAAAAAGGGGGTCCATGTTCTGGGTATCATAGAGAGGTTTGGAGATCTGGTTTGTGCTTTCTATAACTTGTTATGATTTTGCCAAGTTTCTTTTAAAAAATACTCAGGTACATATATGTACGTTTGTCACATTTATACAAATGCAGGCATAGATAGATGTGTATATAGAGATGGAGTAGATAGATAGATAGACAGACAGATAGATAGAGATGATAGAAAAATAGATAGATAAATGATAGATGGATGATGGATGATAGATAGAAAAACAGATAGGCAGACAGACAGACAGACAGACAGAGATGATAGAAAAATAGATTGATGGATAGATAGATAGATAGATGATAGAAAAATAGCTAGCTAGCTAGATGTTAGATAGATTTAAGTGACAGTGAGCACTGTGTATGTACATTCACCTGTATATGATTCCAATCGCCCCTGAAAAATTGAAGACATCATTATCAGAAAATTTCCATTGTGAAGACCACAACACATGAGTTTAGCACTATTTACAATTCAAAGTAACTTCTTTTTAGATATTAGGAGATAGTATATGTTAAGAACAGGCAAAGAACAACAGCCTTCATTGTTTAACGACATCAGTTTATAATGAGGTGAAAGAACAATGAGGTGGCCTGTCCTTTTGGTACTGACTTGGGCTTTTGAATGTCTCAGCAAGGCAGTACGGCAGGAGACAGGGCAAGGATGCCAATCAAGCCTGTCAAAATAACACATCTCCTCAAACCCTTTGGCTTCCCAATTGTACCCCAATCCACCCAGTCAGATATGGATGGCCTCATAATAAGTTTGATGGTGAGTGAGCAGGTCAGTTCATGTACTTAGGATTCCACTGAACTGTGGAATAAAAGATTTGAGTAGTCCACTAGGGCAGCTAGGCGGCCTAGTGCCAGCCCTGGAGTCAGGAAGACATCCTCATGAGATCGAATCCCAAGCACTTACTAGCTGTGTGACCCTGGACGAGTCATGTAAGTCTGTTTGTGTCAGTTTACTCATCTGTTAAGCGATCTGAAGGAGGAAAGGGCAAACCATTCCAGTATCTTTGCCAAGAAAAATGATGTCATGAAGAGTTGGGCACGGTTAAAACGACTCAACAACAAGTACTCAGCTTTGAGCATTCCAGTTACATCAGAGCAGAAATAATAAAGTTTTGTTTCCTGGATGGTAGAGAGAAACCTTCAGGTTGCAATAGAACATTAACATGATCACTGACTTTGAAGGCATGTTACTCTTCAGTTGTCGTAAAGTTGGAGAAGGTCAGTAGAAGCAAACTTTTCTTTCTGTAGTTTGGTAAGTCCTGACCTCTTAAGTGCTGCGGTGAACTATCCTTGAAAATCTTTCAGATCTCTTCCCTAACTAAGGTTGTTTTAGTGTTATATGATGAGATAAAGATATATAGTTGACTGATGTTTATGAAATTCTTTGCTAATGGTGATTGTGTATTGTTGTGTAATTGTAAATGTGTCTTGCTGTTATGTAATTATGGTGGAAAGAAGAGGCAGTGTGGGTTAATGAATAGAGGGTTGACTTTGGAGTGAATAAAAGCTGGATTCAAGTCTCACTTTTGACATATACTTTTGGCATAACTCTGGACAAGTGGCTTATCCTCTCTGTGCTCTGGGCATCTTTTTTTAAAAAAATTGTAACTGGCAGAGAAAGTGTAAACCAAGCCTATGTTGGGAGAGGGAGTTTTCTCATCTAGGAGTTCTCTACACCAATATAATCACAGGTCTATTCATTCTCCCTAAATATGGTAGAAAGAATTCTGGATTTGGGGACAGAGAATGCTAGATCTGCTTGTTACTATCTGTGTGGCCTTGGACAAGTCATAACGAGTCTCAATTTCTTCATCTGCAAAATGAGGGAGTTAGACAGGATGATCTCTAAGGTTTCTTCCAGGTCTAAATCTATGACTCTAATACTATCTAAAAAGTACTTAAAATCCCCATGAAATATCACCTTTTTTTTTTTTCACAAAATTTTAAAAAAGCATTTGGATGGTTACTAAATCATACAATACTCCAAAGAGAGAGCCAGAGGCTATTAGAGCTGGAAGCCACCTTAGAGATTACAATCTCCTGATGAGGAAGTGGAGGTCAGGAGAAGCTGTGACACTAACCAAGGTCATACAATTAGTGATAGTGGTCATTATTGAAATACAAAGATATGCATTTGGAATTTTTGTTACATCTATTTTTTAGAAGAGGAAAATTAAGACTAGTAAAATCCTCTTACCCCATCCCCTGGCCCCACCAGAGTCTTGGCTCCTTTTTGTAGCATTTGGGTGGTATGGCCATTGAATATATATATGTGTGTGTGTGTGTGTCTGTGTGTGTATGTATGTGTGTATGTATAAGTGTATGTGTATATGTATGTATGTATGTGTGTATGTACATGTATATGTGTGTATGTGTATGTATGTGTATATCTGTATATACACACACACATATATACACAAATACACACATATATGTATATGTGTATATATATTTATGCTACAAGTCATAAGCTTTATTTTCATATCTACAGACTTTTCAGGTCTATAGGTCATTTAAGCTTTATCTATACATCTAGTTGAGAGGAAGGTACACAGGGTAGAAGAGAAATCAAGTCAACAGCAAAGCTGAAATTTACCTTATCTAAGGCAAAATTGTTAGGAGATAAAAGCTTATGGTGTCAACTCATCTCTACTTTCAATTAGAGATCATTTAATCTACTTTGAGACATTCAATGGATCATAGACCTAGAGCTAAAAATGACCTCTGAGTCCATTAGTCTGACCTCTTTATTTTATACATGAGGAAATTGAGATCTAGAGATGTTAAATGACTTGGCCATGTTTTGTCAATGATGTCAGAGATGGGATTTGAACCCAAGTACCCTCATTCCAGAGCCAGTGCTCATTCCACTGTATTGTATTGCTAACAATTTATGTCTAAAGATATTTTCATTTTACTAGAGAATCCTTGAAGAAAAAAGTCTTTAAGGAACTCAAAGTTTTAAAAACAGATGTTCAAAAACAAAAAAAAAGTTTTTGCATGCAACTAGAAAATAAGATACACAGGCAATGGGATGTAGAAATTTATCTTGCCCTATAAGAAAGGAAGGGAAAAGGGGATGGGAGGGGAGTGGGGTGACAGAAGGGAGGGCTGACTGAGGAATGGTGCAACCAGAATATATGCCATCTTGGAGTGGGGGGGAGGGTAAAAATGGGGAGAAAATTTGTAATTCAAACTCTTGTGAAAATCAATGCTGAAAACTAAATATGTTAAATAAAAAAAAAGGAAAAAAAAGTCTTTAAGACAAAAAAAGAATAAATGAGTAATGGGAGACTTTCAGGTACTATAATAAGATAGTGGATGGGATTTATTTCTGAAGAGTGCTCCTTCCTAGGATCCCTTAAATCATAAAATAATGGCAACAACATACTTTGCAGACACTTTCATTTGTTAATTTACTCATAGTAAATAATTATTTATTGAGTATCTACCTTGTATAAGGTATTGGGGTAGATACTATGGAGGATTAACAGAGATAAAGCTTCTTTCCTCAAGGATTTTATAATATCCCAAGACTAGTTTAGGTACTACCACTGAAACCCTATTCCAATAACTCATCAAAGCATAGAAGTCACCCTAGGTTCTCAAAGTATATGTCAGTAGAGCCTAAACTATGGCAAAGTCTACCAAGTTGTAAAGGCTTCAACTAATGACTATGCGCCTTTGGTCTATAGGTTAATCTGGTTAAGTGTAGAGAGGCTCAATACCAGAAATTTAATCACTGACTAATGTTTGGGGCAGGATACAATAATTGATGAAGAATGACTCAATTATAGAATGCTTGCAAGCAGCATTAGTGGCCATATAATATACCCTGATAAAAGCACAGACCCTTTGAAGCATTACAGAATCACAGAATTTCAGAGATGGAAGGAACCTTGCAGAACATCTACAACAACTCATACTTGAAAAAAGAATTATATTTTTAACATTTCCCCAAAGTGGTCATCTAGTCGTTGCTTGAAGGCTTCAAATGAAAGAATAAATGGTGGAGTCTTCAAAGGCTAGCTGACGACTTTGGGGAAATATTAAAAAGATGTTTCTTAGTATAAATCCAATGTTCTTTCTATTATAGCACACTGTTCCTAAGATTTCCTCCAACTGAAAACTTAGTGAGATTTGAACTCATGATGCCTAGTTTGCCACACCAGGACTCTGACCACACACACACACTCACACACACACTATTGAAGTAGAAAGAAAAAAAGATCTCAATAAAACTCGAATGTTTACAAAACAATGTGTCTGGATGATTGGGTGTGGGCTGATAATTGGGTGTGGGCTCAAGGAAATGAACAGGAGAAGTTAGAAACTTGGAACCTGATTAGAAAGAAAATGAAAATGTCTGCAAAGTATGTAGTTGCCATTGTGTTGTGATTTAAGGGATGCCAGGAAGGAGCCCTATTCAGAAATAAATCCCATCCACTATCTTATTATATATAGTATCTGAAAGTCTCCCATTACTCATTCATTATTTTTTATCTTAAAGACTTTTCTCTTACAGTAATTGACATACTTCTGTGTTTACAAGACTTGAAACTTCCAACTCTCCCATTTGACATCACACCAATCAATAAACATGTTCTTCATATCTAATGGCCAGGCAAGGTTCATTCTTTCCAGGGGCTGATCCATTGATATAATTCAGAAACATCGGACCCATAATAGAAACATAACCGTGTTCTGTATGCTGAATTGAGGTCTCCACAAAGACAGCCTTAAACAATATGATTGTAGATATTGACTACTGTGAATTCTTAATACCATATAAAATATCTCAGTCAATTAAACAATCTCAGCATTGTCACTCCTTCCTCATCTTTTTAAGTTCATAGATTTAGTTCTAGAAGGGACCATATAGATTGTCAAGTCCAACCACCTTATTTTACAGGTGAGAAAATTGAGGCCTTAAGAGGATAGATGACTTGTCCAAAGTCACATAGGTAATATATTGCAGATCTGAGATTAGAACTCAAGTCCCCTGTCTCCAATTTCTATACCCATTCCACAGTTGCACACTGCCTCTCAGACTCCAATCAGCTTTACAGTATGTCTGAACAATAACCGGTCTAAACACATTATTTAGTCCAAACAAAAGCTCGGATTCAACCTCCATCATCTAGAAGTCAGGTTCTCTGCAGAGCTAACCCTACCCTTTACCAAAGCAGACTTAAATCCCTTAACATGGTTTATAAATCATGTAACTCAAATAAGTAGACCTCTGGCTTGCTCCGTTTCCTGGTTCCACAGGTCACAATCAACTCTTTAGGGCAGAGTTGGTCAGAGGTTGGAAAGTATGAGGGCATGTTTACAGAAACATAAATGTCATAGATTCAAAGATGCAGAGCTGGAAGGGACCTTAGAAACTGTCTAATACAACCCCTTTGTTATATAGGTGAGGTAACTGAAGCCCGAGGCCATTATATGACTTGCCCATAGTGAGCCAAGTCAGAACCAAATTTGTCATTTGAACCAAGGTCCTCTGACTCCACAGACAGAGTGCAGTCACTGTACTAATTCCTTATATTAAATTTTGGATGGAATATAGGGAATTAGTGAGAAATAAAATGTGAAAGCTTTTGGAGCCAGACTGTGGAATGCTAAATCCCAGAGGAATTTGAACTTTATCCAGAGAAGTAGTGGATAACCATTGGGTGAACAGAGGGATGAGTACATCAAAGAGTTGTTTTAAGAAAGATTAATTTCATTGGATTATAGGGAGAGAAAACAAGTAAATTATTCAAGAAACTACTTCAGTAAACCAGTTATATGGTCACGGGGCTTGAACTATAGTTATTATAGAGAGAATAAATAGCAGAATGCTGCTATATGTTTAACAACCAGCTCTCCAGAGAGGGAAAAGTGCACCCACAAGATATTTTTAAGTATAATTTGCATCATTAATATTTTCTCCATCTATCACTTTCTTTGTATAATCAACAAAATAATATATCAAGCTATCATTTTTGGTGTTTGCTGGTTTTCAAGGAGTAAATATTCACATAGAAAATTTAACAATCAGATCTTATTATCTGGCTCTAATAGATCACCCGGACTACAAGAAAAAAAGTTGTAAAAGAAAAAGGAAAGAGCTTAGAAGAGTCACTAGAGATGACCTTGGTCAAACCCTCACACTTTATAAAAAAAGAAACTGAGGCCTAAGGGGAAAGTGGTAAAGTCACGCAACTAAATCAGGAGAGCCAAGGTTCATACCTACATCCTTTGATCCCAAAGATGGTATTCTTTCCAATATATCATGAGGATGATTGGGTGTGGGCCCAAGGGAATGAAAAGGAGAAGTTAAAAGGGGAAGAGCCAAGATGGCAGAGTAGAAGCAGGGACCTGATTGAGCTCTCCCCACAAACCCTTTGAAATATCTATAAAAAATGACTCTAAACAAATTCTAGAGTAGCAGAAACCACAAAATTACAGAATGAAGCAGATTTCCAGTCCAGGACAATCTGGAAGGCCGACAGGAAGGGTCTATCACACCATGCTCAGCCTGGGCCGTTCTGGCACAGACAGGACTCAGGGCACTGAATCACTGGCAGCTGTGTTGGTTCCCAGACTTCTCAACCCACAAATGTGAAAGACATTTTCAAAGTGATGAGGAAGACCAAGGCATGCAGCCAGAGGAAGACAACAAGGTCAAGGCTTCCACATCCAAAGCCTCCAAGGAAAATACGAATTGTTCACAGGCCATGGAAGAGCTCAAAAAGGATTTTGAAAATCAAGTAGAGGAAAAACTGGGAGGAAAAATGAGAGTGATAGTCAACAGCTTGCTAAAAGAGACCCCAACAATGCTGAAGAAAATAAAACCTGTAAAAATAGACTAACCCTGGGCAGCTAGGTGGTGCAGTGAGTAGAGCATCAGCCCTGGAGTCAGGAAGACCTGAGTTCAAATCCAGCCTCAGACACTTGACACACGTACTAGCTATGTGACCTTGGGCAAGTCACTTAACCCAAATTACCCTGCCCCCCCAAAAATAGACTAACCCAAATGGCAAAAGAGGTCCAAAAGGTCAATGAGGAGAAGAATGCCTTGAAAAGCAGAATTGGCCAAATGGAAAAGGAGATTCAAAAGCTCACTGAAGAAAATAATTCCTTAAAAATTAGAATGGAGCAAGTAGAAGCTAATGACTTTATGAGAATCAAAAAATTATAAAACAAAACCAAAAGAATGAAAAAATAGAAGACAATGTGAAATATCTCATTGGAAAAACAACTGACCTGGAAAATAGATCCACAAGAGATAATTTTAAAATTATTGGACTACCTGAAAACCATGATCAAAAAAAGAGCCTAGACGGGGGCGGAGCCAAGATGGCGGCAGGTAAGCAGGGAATAATGTGAGCTCCCTATGGAGACCCTCCAAAAACTTATAAAAAATGGCTCTGAACCAATTATAGAACGGCTGAACCCACAAAACAGCAGAGGGAAGTAGGGCTCCAGCCCAGGACAGCCTGGATGGTCTCTGGGTGAGGTCTATCCCACACGGAGCTCGGAGCTGGGAGCTGGGAGCTGGGAACGGAGTGGAGCAGAGCCCAGCCTGAGCGGCATGGACCATCCAGACCAGAAGCCAGGAGGAGGGGGCCCTAGCGCCCTGATTCAGTGAGCTGCGGAAGTTACGAGACTTCTCAACCCACAAACACCAAAGACTGCGGAGAAGGTTAGTGGGAAAAGCTGCGGGAGTGGAAGGAGTTCGCAGTTCAGCTTCCAGCCCCGGGGGCAGCAGAGGTGGGGCAGCTACAGCTGTTGTTACTTCTGGCTCCAGGCCCACCTGGTGGGAGGAATTAAGTGGCGGATCAGAGCAGGGGTGCACAGCCTGCCAAAGATCTAAGCCCAGTTCAGGTTGGGGGTTGGGGAAGGAGCAGTGCTGGTGTGGCAGAGCTGGCACCTCCCCCCCCAAACATGGAACATAGAACTCTGTAATCTACAAGCAGTCGTACCCCACTGAAAAACTCAAGGGTCAAGTTAGTTGGCTGGGAATATGGCCAGGCAACGAAAGCACACCCAGATTCAGTCTCAGACTTTGGATTCTTTCTTGGGTGACAAAGAAGACCAAAACATACAGCCTAAAGAAGACAACAAAGTCATAGAGCCTACAAAAAAAGCCTCCAAGAAAAACATGAACTGGTCCCAGGCTATGGAAGAGCTCAAAAAGGAATTGGAAAAGCAAGTTAGAGAAGTAGAGGAAAAATTGGGAAGAGAAATGAGAAGAATGCGAGAAAACCATGAAAAACAAGTCAATGACTTGCTAAAGGAGACCCAAAAAAATACTGAAAAATACACTGAAGAAAACAACACCTTAAAAAACAGACTAACTCAAATGGCAAAAGAGCTCCAAAAAGCCAATGAGGAGAAGAATTCCTTGAAAGGCAGAATTAGCCAAATGGAAAAGGAGGTCCAAAAGACCACTGAAGAAAATACTACTTTAAAAATTAGATTGGAGCAAGTGGAAGCTAGTGACTTTATGAGGAATCAGGATATTATAAAACAGAACCAAAGGAATGAAAAAATGGAAGACAATGTGAAATATCTCCTTGGAAAAACCACTGACCTGGAAAATAGATCCAGGAGAGACAATTTAAAAATTATTGGACTACCTGAAAGCCATGATCAAAAAAAGAGCCTAGATACCATCTTTCAAGAAATTATCAAGGAGAACTGCCCTGATATTCTAGAGCCACAGGGCAAAATAGAAACTGAAAGAATCCATCGATCACCTCCTCAAATAGATCCCAAAAAGAAATCTCCTAGGAATATTGTTGCCAAATTCCAGAGCTCCCAGATCAAGGAGAAAATACTGTAAGCAGCCAGAAAGAAACAACTTGAGTATTGTGGAAACCCAATCAGAATAACCCAAGATCTGGCAGCTTCTACATTAAGAGATCAAAGGGCTTGGAATGCGATATTCCGGAGGTCAATGGAGCTAGGATTAAAACCTAGAATCACCTACCCAGCAAAACTGAGTATCATGCTCCAAGGCAAAATATGGATTTTCAATAAAATAGAGGACTTTCAAGTTTTCTCAGTGAAAAGACCAGAACTGAATAGAAAATTTGACTTTCAAACACAAGAATCAAGAGAAGCATGAAAAGGTAATCAAGAAATGGAAATTGCAAGGGACTCACTAAAGTTGAACTGTTTTGTTTACATTCCTACATGGAAAGATGATGTGTATGATTCATGAGACCTCAGTATTAGGGTAGTTGAAGAGAATATGTATATATATATATATATATATGTGTGTGTTTATGTGTATATATAGGTGAATGTGTATGTATCTATGTATCTATGTGTATATGTATGCATGTGTATGTAGGTATATATATGTGTGCTTTTATGTATGTATATGCGTATATATATCTATGTATGTGTGTATATATGTATATGTATATATATATATATATATATATATATATATATATATATATATATATATATATATATATATGTAAAAGACAGAGAACAGACACAGGGTGAGTTGAAGATGAAGGGAAGATATGTAAAAGAAATAAAATGAAATTAAGGGATGAGAGAGCAACATACTGAGAGAGGGAGATAGGGAGAGATAGAATGGGGTGGATTATCTCGCATAAAGGTGGCAAGAGGAAGCAGTTCTGTGGGAGGAGGGGAGAGGGCAGGTGAGGGGGGAATGAGTGAACCTTGCTCTCATCAGATTTGGCCTGAGGAGGGAATACCATACATACTCAGTTGGGTATCTTACCCCACAGGAAAGAAGAGGGAGGAAGATAAAAAAAAAATAAAAGGGGGGGGGATGATGGAGGGGAGGGCAGATGGGGGTGGAGGTAATCAAAACAAACACTTTGGAAAGGGGACAGGGTCAAGGGAGAAAATTCAATAAAGCGGGATGTGTTGGGAAGGAGCAAAATGTAGTTAGCCTTTCACAACATGGGTATTGTGGAAGGGTTATACATAATGATACATGCGTGGCCTAGGTTGAAGTGCTCGACTTCTTAGGGAGGGTGGGTGGGAAGGGAAGAGGGGAGAGAATTTGAAACTCAAAGTTTTAAAAACAGATGTTAAAAAACAAAAAAATAAGTTTTTGCATGCAACTAAAAAATAAGATACACAGGCAATGGGGCGTAGAAATTTATCTTGCCCTACAAGAAAGGAAGGGTAAAGGGGATGAGAGGGGAGGCGGGTGATAGAGGGGAGGGCTGACAGAGGAACAGGGCAACCAGAATATAGGCCATCTTGGAGTGGGGGGGAGGGTAGAAATGGGGAGAAAATTTGTAATTCAAACTGTTGTGAAAATCAATGCTGAAAACCAAATATGTTAAATAAATAAATTTTAAAAAAAGAGCCTAGACATCATCTTTCAAGAAATTATTAAGGAAAACTGCCCTGATATTCTAAAACCAGAGAGTAGAACGAAATGGAAAGAATCCACCAATTGCCTCCTGAAAGAGATCCCAAAAGGAAAACTAGGAATATTTTAGCCAAATTCCAGACTTCCCAGGTCAAGGAGAAAATATTGCAAGCAGCCAGGAAGAAACAATTTGAGTATTGTGGAAACACAGTCAGGATAACACAAGAATATGATATTCCAGAGGTCAAAGGAGATAGGATTAAAATGAAGAATCACCTACCCAGAAAAACTGAGTATAGTACTTTAGGGGGAAAAATGGAATTTCAGTGAAATAGAGGATTTCCAAGCATTCTTGTTGAAAACACCAGAGACGAATAGAAAATTTGACTTTCAAATAAAAGAATCAAGAGAAACATGAAAAGGTAAATGGGAAAGAAAAGCTATAAGGGACTTATTAAAGTTGAACTGTTTACATTTCTACATGGAAAGATGATATGTGTTACTCAAGAGACCTATCTCAGTATTAGGGTAGTTAGAGGGAATGTATGTGTGTATGTACATATATATATATATATATATATATATATATATATATATATATATATATATATACACACACATATATATAACATATATACACACACACACGTATATATATACATATATATTGTATATATACATATATATGTTCATATGTGTGTAGATAGACATATAGATAGATATGTGTGTGTATTATATATGTATATATATGTGTGTATGTAGATAGATAGACATAGATAGATAGATAGATAGATAGATAGATAGATGGATAGATAGAAGTGTGTATATGTAGACAGAAGGCATAGGGTGAGACGAATATGAAGGGATGATACCTAAAAAATAAAATTAAGTGCTGAGAGGAATGTACTAGGAAAAGGAGAAAGGGAAAGGTAGAATGTAGTAAATCATCTCATAAAAGAGGCAAGAAAGAACTTTTACAATAGAGGGGAAGAGGGGGGATATGAGAGGGAATAAGTGAGCCTTACTCTCATCAGATTTGGTTTAAGGAGGCAGTAACACACACACTCAATTGGGTATGAAAATCTATCTCACCCAACAGGAAAGCAAGGGGGAAGGGGATAAGAGAGGGGAGATAGTAGAAGGGATGGTAGATTGGGGGAAGGGGCAATCAGAAGCAAACACTTTTGTGGAGGGACTTGTCAAAGGAGAGAACAGAATGAATGGAGGATGGGACAGGATAGAGGGTAATATAGATAATTTTTCACAACATGACTGTTATGGAAGTGTTTTGCAAGACTACACATGTATAACCTATGTCGAATTGCTTGCTTTTTCAGTGAGGGTG
The DNA here is from genome assembly GCF_011100635.1 of Trichosurus vulpecula. Lineage (NCBI taxonomy): Eukaryota > Metazoa > Chordata > Mammalia > Diprotodontia > Phalangeridae > Trichosurus > Trichosurus vulpecula. The sequence continues at coordinate 188,887,492 of NC_050580.1, read as the reverse complement.
GGTAAGGAGGGAGAAGGGAGAGAATGTGGAACTCAAGGCTTTGAAAATGAGTGTTAAAAAGTAATTTTACATGCAACTGGGAAATAAGATATACAGGCAATGGGGTATAGAAATCTATCTTGCCCTTTAGGAAAATAGAAGGGAAGGGGATAAGAGAAGGGAGTGGGGGGTAATAGAAGGGAGAGCAATTTGGAGGAAGGAGTAATCAAAATGCGCGCTGTCCTGGGGTGGGGGGAGGGGAGAGATGGGGAGAAAATTGAGAATTCAGAATATTGTGGAAGTGAATGTTGAAAACTGAAAATAAATAAATTTATATTAAAAAAAAGAAAAGGAGAAATTAAATACATTGCAGAAACTTGGAGCCTGATTAGGAAGAAAGATGGTGCCTTTAACTAGGGGGTAGGTAGGAATCAGAAGTAGAAGTTCTTGCTGGGGGAGGGGGGAGGGAGGGGTGTTAGAAATAATGAATTTGGCCTTAAACATATTGAGCTTCAGGTTTGGGTAGGACATTTAAATATAAATAAGCATGTAGCTGGCAGCTAGAAATCTAAGATGTGAGCTCAGGAGATGAGTTAGGGTTGGATATACTGACTAGAAAATTATTTCCATGGAGGTGACAGCTGAAGCCATGAGAATGTATCAGTCCTCAGAGGGGGTGAGGGTAAAGAACAAATAGCAATGCTAGGCATTGTGGAAAGAAAGTTACATAAGAAAATCTCTGATCATTAGGTGCTTGTAAGCCATTGCAGAAAGCACAGGAAGGGACATGTCCAATTCAAAGAAAACACAGGAAATAAACAGGTTCAAATAAAACCTTAACTTGATGTATAAATGGACAAGGAGATCTTTGCATAAAATGCAAGTCAAGCAACCATTTATTTTACTATTATTAGTAATAATCATCATAATAATATCACTTCCATAACGCTTTTAAGGTTTACAAAGTGGTTTACAAATATTATCTCATTTGACCCTGAAAATAACCCTGTAAGGTAGGTGGTCTTATCCCCATTTTATAGATGAAGAAACAGAGGCAGAGAGTGGTTAAATGACATTCTCAGGGTCACATAGCTAGTAAGTGTCTGGAGTCAGATTTGAACTTATATCTTTCTGCCTCTAGGGCCAATGCCCTATCCTGTGTGCTACCTAGCTTCTCTGTAGTGTACTAGAGGAATGGCTGCTTGAGAATTTCCAGGAAAAAAAAATGTTTTCATTGCCCAGCTTTTTACATCACACGTTTTTTTTAAAAAATTCTTTTTGGGCCAACTTTGGGTACACTATGTTTAAGATTAATGTTCTACATTATTTTTCTTTGTTTGTCTTTAGTGTTCTAAATTCTGAGGACTCCTTCTAAAACATATTTTTAAAAAAAACAGCGGCAAAGAATGGATTTGATCCAGTAAAGAAAAAAGTTTCCTTTTCTCCACTTGTTTCAAAACACAGCAGTATTTAGCCAAAAATATGTCTGAGGTCCTGTTCAGGCCCCAAGCTTTGCCAGGTAATTCTCCCCCCTTTCACAAAGCCCCCTCCCTAAATGTCTGCAGCTCAGTCAATACAATAGATTGAAGCTAAGATCTTTTTAGGGTCAAGAAAATGAGCTGGTATGACTCTGATGTGAAAGCTTCTGATGATATGAGACTATGCTCTAGGTGAGCACCAAGACTCTTAGATCAAGAAGTTCTAGAGAGTGTCTTGGATCTGTGATTCTACTAGAATGAGGATCTCCCATGTGAGGAAATTTCTTCTATCAGTAGAGGACAGCAGTTCCACTGAGAGGGACATCATCTTGGAGAGTTACCTTGAGCACTAAGAAATTCAGTAACTTGCCCAAGTTCACACAGCCAGCAGGTAGGACTTGACCCCAATTCTTTCTGGGTTTGAGGCCGGCTCTCTAGGCATTCTGCCATGTGGACTTTCATGTCAACATGCATGTGTGTAGAAAGAACTGCTGCTGAGTCCAAGGGGCTGGGGGGCATCTTGCTCTCTCTTTCCTTCACTGAGAGATTGTAATATTAATGGAATAGGAAGATCTTCTCCATCCATTAATAGGCCTGTGTGACCTACTTTGATCTCTGGCCCAGCTCACAGCTGTGACACATCCTGAGTCACAGAGCCCATTAAGGCAGAGAAGCTTGCTTAGGGGAGGCTTGCTTGTAGGAAGGCTTTTGGGTACTAAGTTAATTCGGCACTGAGTTGTGATATCTTCTGACTCTGAGAAGTGTATATATGCTCTGAGTTGGTATTTTGCTTTCAGGCCTTGCTTATGAAAAGGACCTTGTCAAGACCCTGGTCAAGACTCTGAGTAGCTGTATGTTCAGATCCCCCAACTGCTCAGATGTAAAGTCCCTCTCGATCTGGTGGTGTACGTATAGTGTATAGCAATGTTGCTCTGATCAGGCAGTCAGAGCCCTGTCTGTTGGTCTCTATGTTAATTTCTCTGCTTGCATTTTCTCTGACATTCAGGGTGCTGACCTTTCCCCTGAACTAGTGAATATAATTAAAAGTAGCATTGTTAACCCCTTTTTAAAGCAGTTTTTCCTAGAAAAGCAGATCAAACAACCTGTGCTAGTAGGCCATCTGGGGTATGCTAGCGTGCTTGCTACTACAGGGGCTCCTCTGCTGTGAATACACTCTTCGTGTCCAGATTGGGTTCAATCCTAGAGAAACCAAGTTGAATGGAGACTATGAGGAGGCTTTCCTTATCATACTCTTTGGATTGTTAACACCTACTATGACATCCCAGAGACAGATCACTTAAAGCTTAGATGGTTACTTATGTCTTATATGTTGATAAGCTAGAGTCCATATAAGGGGAAACCTTCAGGATAGTGAGATGATTCAAAGCCATGTAACATAAGGATTTGTTGAAGGAGGATTCAAACTAGTCCATTGAGGTGTTTAAATATGTGGCATTTTGACTCTTTGGGTTAAGAAAGTAGCTCCCATCTGGTTGGTTGAGGTCATACATGGAGGAAAAGGGAATGGGGAACAGTATTCTGGAGCCTAGAAACAGAAGTTAGGTTTAATTCTGCCATTTTCCATTCTGGCAGGCACCATCATAGCTTGAATTTTGCTTCCAGAAGCCTTCCTGCAGTGGCCAACCTCCCCCCACACAGCCATCCCCACATTCCCCATCCCCATCTGTCTCACCCCATCTTCAGCAATGTCTGTTTCCTGGAATGACATTGTACTGCTCAAGATGCTGACTGCTTTTCAAAAATGACTCCGGCTAAACAGGAAATTCTATAGCATGCTCCCCCATTAAAATTCCCTTTTGGACCCATTTTAGCATGTAGAATGGGGTTCCCGAGTTAAAATGTTCCACTCTTCTCTTAAAACCCAAAGGAAGCCACTTGTCAGGTTATTAGCCTTTTTAAAAAACATAGTGAATTCCCATTCTACAGAGAAATTCCTATGGAAGGCTACATTATAGCCACATTAATATCCCATTAGCTCATCATGATTAATGTTATTGCAATGAATGAATTAATAATGATTGGCCACTTCACTAAGGGTTTTTCCCCCTACTTTGACATGAAGAGGATCCATGGCATTGATTATCACAAATATAATGGATTGATTCATCATTTATGGGAAAAGAGCTTCTCTTCCCATAAAGCTAATTCTTTTTTTTCCTAGCAGATGTATTGTTTTTGGCAGGAACTCAAAACCATCTATAGATCATTCACGAAAGCCAACGATTAGAATCAAGGATGGTGATTTGAGTACTACTGGCCCTGGGTGAATGAATGAAAGAGGCTTACTCAAATTAATTGTCATCCATGAGAGGTATCAAGGAGGAAAGGTCACAACTCCCATTCCCATTCTCAAACAATAGGGATTGGAGGATAATGTAGCCTGCCTTCTGAGAGGTATGATCTAACACTACTGTAGCTTAATTGTGGGGAAAATACTACCGACTGAAAACTTTGTTGAAGATATCATCTTACCCATGCAATTGAGACTGCCGACTCCTGGGGTGTCTTCTACGGCTTTTTTAGTATACACCCCTGTTGAGAAGACCCACAATTCTGTCCTGCTGATAGAAAAACATTCCCCCACCACGGTTCATTGTGATTAAAAGCATAGCCCTTACATTTACTCTTGTGCCAGGACCCGGGTCCTTTTACAGACAGAGATTGGACTGAAAGTTATGCCATTATCTAACATTAGCTTGCTGCCGCTATATCATGCAATCAATTATGTTTGTTTTATTGCTATTTTTGGTGCGTCTGGGCAGTTGCTTCCCATTGACATTCTAACCGTATGCGATAAAATGCTTCTAACATTAGTGCTCATAGAGGGAATTGACCTCTGATATTCTACACCTAAACTGTACATTAAGAAGACAACATCTCTTTAATGCCACATTTCACATGGTGTTGTTGGACCATAAGTGTCCCTTAGTCTACTAATGAGTGCTTGCGGTTTCCTAATGAAATGGCGCATATTTCTCTCAGAGAAGCTGTGGGCAGATGGGCTACGAAAAGTGCTGAGCTTCACATACACCCGCTTCTCGATTCTATGTGAAGTGCAGCACAAATTTCTGCTTCTAAATACAGCTTACCACTGAATGGAAGGTAACCGAGAGGGTGACGCGGTGTGGTGAACAGCACGGTGAGCTTGAGGTAAGGAAGACCTCGGTTCAAATCCTACATCTAATAATAATTATAACTAATGTTAATAAAGCACCTACTATGTGCCAGGGACTATGCAAAATGCTTTATAACTATTATTTCATTTAATCCTCACAACGACCCGGCAAGGAGAGGGGCTATTATCCCCATTTCACAGACAAGGAAGGTGAGGCAAATGGAGGTTAAGTGACTTGCCAAGTGTCATAAGGCTAACGAGTGTCTGAGGCTGATTTTGAATTCAGGTCCTCTTAATTCAAGTTCTAGTGCTCTATCCACTGAACCACCTAGCTGCCACATTTGGTACTAATTGCTGAACGATGAACTAATTTCCTTGGGAGGCAGAGTATCACAGTGGAAAGGCCTCAGGATCTGGATTTAAATCCCATCTCCATTATTACTTGTGTGACTTGTGCTAGTCATTTCTCCTCTCTGGGCCTTAGTTTCCTTATCTGTGAAATGAAGGGGTTGAGCTATATGATCTCTAAGATCCCTTTCAACTCTAAATTAATGATAGTATTTGTTTTTTATTTTAATCCATACTGGGGCAAATATAATAGATATGGGCCAACCATCAGACAGGAAAGGGTAATGTTAGTGAATAGTTTGTTGGGAATGTTTTCCTCTGGGTATACCTTTAAAGCCTTGATGATTTATAAAAAGTCCTCCTTTAGTTACTACATGGCCCCATGGGAAGAAAAAAATCTAGATACCCAAAACTTGAAAAATTGAAATAAAATATAACTAAAGAAAGTTTGGTTTTCCATAAGAAAGTCAAAATTCATGTGCCTGACCATACTCTAAATAAGAACCATTCTAGTAAGAGAAGTTGAGAAAGGGCATTGCCAACTTGGACTGTGTCTTTTGTAATTTATTGATGACTTATACATTAAAGATTAAAACAAAATATGTGAATTTATTTTGAAGAACCAGATTATGATGAAGCTGAGGGGGAGAGTTTGTTTGTAATTACATACTATGTCACAGGAGAATTACTACTTATGTCATCTGGCTTCTATAACCCAGTTCGATGCATGATTCTGATTTTTGTTTATAAACTTATTTTTAGAATCACCAATATAAAATGATATATTGTTCTGAATAATGTTTTTAAAGAGCTGATGGAAAATCTTATTCAGTGGTTCATGGAACATACCGGGTATGAGGGTTTAATGTTCTCAGTTTTTTTAATGTAAAAACAACTCACATTAAAAAGTACATAGGTTGTTGTTGGAAAGTAAACAAGTGATACTCAATATTGGAATAAATTCTCTGTGGCCCAAAAGAAGGAAAAGGAATTTTGATTTTAGAGGGAGAAGTAGATGCAACTGAAAAAGGCCTTGGATGTCCCTTTAACTAAGGTCCTGAGGTGTGTAGACTTTCTGCCTTCCCCAGCCCCTCTCCCTTGTCCTATCTGCTTAACATTTATTTTTCACTGTCTAGTGATGGTGTACTTGGGTCTAAAGAAAAGTCTGAAGAAACATAAATGATATGATGTCTTCCCTAAAGATTTTCAACATGAGATAGACAGAGGATTTCAGACCTAAAGTGTATCATGCGGGAATAAATCAATCAATAAGCATTTATTAAATACTTACTATGTATGTGACAGTGTACTTAACGGAGGGACTATGAAGGCAGAAGTGAAATGTGATCTTTCCTTGAGGAGTTTGCATTCAAATAGGAAGAGTAACATGTAAACATATAAGGAGAAATTGAATATATGCAAAATGAACACATTTAATTTGGGGAATGGATAGTCTAGCAGCTGGGAGGACCAGGAAAGACTTAATTAGGAAAGTCTTGAAGGAAATTGTGAATACCAAGAGGGAGAAGGTGAAGTAGTAGTGTATTTCAGGCATGAAGGATAATAGCTGCAAAGACACAGAACTTGGAGATAGAACTTCCTATGTAGGAACAGTGTAGAAGCCAATATATCTGGAATTATGTGCAAGAAGGGGATTAAGATTTTAAAAGACTTAAAGGATAGGAATAGATTATGAAGAGTTGTAAATGACAAGTAGAGTTTATATTTGATCCTAGAGGCAATAAGGAACCCCTGGAATTTTTTTAAGGAGGAGGAGGTGGGGAATGGGTGACAAAAATAGAGCTATACTATTTGAAAAGCATTTTTACAGCAAATATAATTCCAAAAACATAATCTGAATTGCTTTCCTTGCTTAAGTCTGTTTTTTTTTTCACTCTTGGCTGGAAAGAAATTAATGTTACTAATGAAAGTAAGAAAGGAGAGAACAATAACATGTATAAATTATGGAGATAACAACAATTCAAGGAGAAAATGGTACTAATGAGGAGAAGAAGCAGAAGCAGAAGAAGTAGAAGAACGAGGAGGAGGAGGAGGAGGAGAAGAAGAAGAAGGAGGAGAAGAAGAAGAAGAAGAAGAAGAAGAAGAAGAAGGAGAAGAAGGAGAAGAAGAAGAAGAAGAAGAAGAAGAAGAAGAAGAAGGAGAAGAAGGAGAAGAAGGAGAAGAAGGAGAAGAAGGAGAAGAAGGAGAAGAAGGAGAAGAAGGAGAAGAAGGAGAAGAAGGAGAAGAAGAAGAAGAAGAAGAAGAAGAAGAAGAAGAAGAAGAAGAAGAAGAGGAGAAGGAGAAGGAGAAGGAGAAGGAGAAGGAGAAGAAGAAGAAGAAGAAGAAGAAGAAGAAGAAGAAGAAGAAGAAGAAGAAGAAGGAGAAGGAGAAGGAGAAGGAGAAGGAGAAGGAGAAGGAGAAGGAGAAGGAGAAGGAGAAGGAGAAGGAGAAGGAGAAGGAGAAGGAGAAGGAGAAGAAGAAGAAGAAGAAGAAGAAGAAGAAGAAGAAGAAGAAGAAGAAGAAGAAGAAGAAGAAGAAGAAGAAGGTGGTGGTGGTGGTGGTGGTGATGATGATGAAGATGATAATGATAATGATAATGATGGCAGAGGAGAAGGAGCAGGATACTGCAACTGAATTTTTTAAGACTAACTAGCATCCTGATATCAAACCTGAATGGGAAGAACATGTTTAAAGCAATTAAAACCTATGCATCATCAATTTTAACATATACCTTCAGGATAATAAAATGGATCATAACAGATTTGGAAAATGTCTAACAAAAAAAACCATATAATATTAACAAAATATAGGGCTCATCACCCTAGGGTAGCTATAGAAATGTTAATACTTCAACACCAAAAAGGAGAAAGGATTGGTAAATTTTTTAGAGTGCATAATAAACAGTTCAGAAACCTAGAGAAAAATTTTGAAATGATTGGGCACCACTTCACCAAGTAATACTAGAGACAGATAACAGGTACACAGAGTTGGATTTGTAAAATGAAATTGAAAGTGGTTTATTTCCAGATGGAATCTATGAAGTGGCTAAGATCCAAGAACAAAATGACTCAGTCAATAGCATTTTAAGAAAAGAAGCATCAAACAAATGGCTGACTCATGCAGATTTGTTCATAAAATTGGAAGGATTTTATGATAGCAATTCAAAAACAGATCACTGACACCTGGAATCACAGAAGAGTTACCTGTAAGGATATTTAATGATCAATGCAGATGATGCAAAGAAATTGCAGAAATTGTGAGAGACGTCATTGCCAACTATAAAACATTACTGCCTACTGAATACCTAGCAAGACATTACCTCCTGGCTAGAATTATACATCAGAGGCTCACTATCTTTCATGTACTGACACATGATAAATCGCGATACTACAGATAGAGACTTCAAAATGTCCTTAAGAACTCAATCAATAAATTATATTGGAACTAGTCCATTATCATAGAATAATTTTCCCTCAAATCACTTGAATATAACATATCCCCCTAAAACCTTGAGATAAACATTTTAAAATAGGTTTCTTCATACCAAAAACTGAATCATCTTCCAAACTACATGAAATTTTTTTTTCAAAATACAGAAATAAAGCAGAGATCAAAATTGTGAAGGATAGTATGAGAAACATATCATCCCTATTGTTCTATTTTCTACTAGGGTGGTATTAAGGATGCTTGAGGTAGGCCTAGAGAATGAGCTTACATCCTAACACATCTGTACAATAAGCCAGAGAACATTAAATATAGAGGATCAATAATAGAATAGTCACTGGTTCTAGGACCATTTCTACCTGAACCTCAAAAAAAAGGTGAGAAATCATTGTTTTCACCATCATCCTGCAGCCAATATCACCATGGTCTACTTTTTTGCCAGGATTTACACTTGGCAATATGATTAGGATGTATCCTACTTAGAATTATAAAATTCTGAATTTGGTCAAAATGCTTGAATATGTTTTAAAAAAGATGTGGATGACAAAAAGAAATTCTGTAATCCTTAATGCCAATTCTGCTAATGTCTTCTGGATGCTTTGATCATAACCTTGAGACAACATCTTTTCCCCTTTGAAACCAAAGCTCCTATTCTATCCTCCAGGACTGAGTGATTTTCTTCACTCTGAGGTATACTGAGCTGGATGGTAATTATAATTATTATATAAATATTATAAATAATACAATAACATTATACATTATATAACAATATTGTGTAATTACATATTATTATAATAATTATAGTAGATACACATTTTTTTGCAAGGAACTAGTAGAACTTATGAAACAAGAACCATGACCCCACAATAGCTATAGGAAGATTAGCATATCCTCATCAAAATGAAGGGAAAATTGATAGACATTGGGACAAACTTAGTAAAAACTTAAAGAAATACTTTGGAACGAGCAGATATCATTTTACCAAGCAGTAGGCAAGGCTCACAATTGGTATGTGTGCTTGGATTATTGAATGTAACCCAAAGTGGTTTACGTCCAGATAGAGACTATGAAATGACTAAGATCCAACAGATGAACCAAATTGTCCTGCATAGATAACATTTACATCCACTGAACCAACAACTTGTCATCAAAAAAGCATAAAAGAAAGTATTGAGTCATGTGGATTTATTTATAGAAACAAAGAAGTTTATGATGGCTATTGAAGACCAGGTTATTGTTACCAGAAATTACAGAAGTGTTATTCTTAAAGAACCCAGATTTATTGGTTCAATGCAGATTATTTAAGAAAAACATAGGAATTGGCCAATGTATCATGGTGGGTTGTAAAAATTTAGCACCTACTTACCAAGATACCCCTTAATGGTTTGAATTACACATTAAAAAGCTCACTATGTTTATGGACTGGCAAATGACAATACCTCATGTGACAAATAAATATATCAAAATATCCTTGAGAATTCAGTAAATAAATTGTACTGGAAGTAGACTGTGATCATAGACAGATAGAACTGTTGCCCTCAATCACCCTGGTATAACCTTAATTTTCAGGCTATGTGCAATAAAACACTTTCAAAATATAGACCCCTTGCAAAAGGAAACAAACTAATTTGGGAAGAGAATGGTGTATGTATCATCTTAATCATCTTCTATACTAAGCTTACCTCTCAAAATTTTTAAACAACTACAAAAATGAGATATTTTTTCACCTGTGCAATAGTTTGCAGAACTTTTAATGGAAAATAATAATAGAAGCATAGCAGCTTTAGGACCACTCTTACTGGTTTGGGAGAAAAAAAAACCCTTCACCTTCACCACAACTTTCTGGCTGTATAATTATTATTTGCATTTTACAGATGATGCAACTAAGACTGAAATTAAATGCCTTGCCCAGAGTCACAGGTTTCTATGAGAGAGGTCTTGAATTCAGGTCTTCCTGGTTCCAAATCCTGTAGTCAATCTACTAAATCATGAAAGATAATTTATAAAGAAGTTTCCAGTGGAAATAAGATATACAGGCAATGGAGTGTAGAAATCTATCTTGCCCTCCAGGAAAATAGAAGGGAAGGGGATGGGGCAGGGGTGGTGGTGGTGGTGATAGAAGGGAGGGCAGATTAGGGGAAGGGGGGAATCAGAATGCACGCCATCTTGGGGCAGGGGGTGGGGAGAAATGGGGAGAAAATTCGGAACTCAAAATCTTGTGGAAGTGAATGTTGGAAACTTAAAATAAATAAATTAATTAAACATAAATAAATAAAAGAAGTTCCCAGGGAGAACCTGATGTCCTCTTGACCTGGTATCTTAGTTTTCTACTAATTTTTTCCCCATCTTCTTCCCAATCACCACCTGGCTTCTCATCTGATCCTGTCTGAGAGTTTAAATACAATTTAAAATATGATCAAGCAGATTAGGTGAATGAGGTGATTATTATCACCACCTTTCTAGTCTAACTCATTATTTCAACTATTGCTGAAAAAAAATCTTTCTCAAATGTAGCAGCATCTTATTTTCTGTTAAAGTCCTGTAGGGATGCCTGATTGAGGCTTGAAGATGTCCATGGCTTTTTGAAGAGTAAATGCAAGTCCTACCAACCTAGAAAGATTTCGAATATTAGCCCAGTGATGGCCTGCACCTGTTATCCAAGCATCCAGAGAGCTTAAGTCAGGCAAGTATTATCACGGTCAGGTTAGTAATTCTAAATGATAGTATATAGCACTTTGCCTTTGGAAAAATCACTTTAGGTACATTATTTCATTTAAGCCTCTCAATAGTCCTGTGATATAGGGAATATAGATATTGTTCTTCTTGTTTTCATAACTAGGGAAACTAGGCTCAGAGAGGTTAATAACTTGCCCATGGTCACATGGCTAGTAAATGATAGAGATAAGAACTTAATACAATGCCTTGCTCCAAGTGTACAATCTTCGCATCGTTACAAAGCTTAACTACCATACGGTGATGAATTCTTTAGCTTTGAGAACCCATTATATAACATAGTGAACAACCATTTATCCAACAAATTGCCTACTGTGATGCCCCGTGAGAGGTGCTGGGATTACAGAGACTAAGACAAAAATAATTACTGTCATCCAGGAGCTTACATAAATATATATATATACATATATATATATATATTTATATATATACATATATATATATATGTATATATATATATATAAAATTAAGATCTTGAAAAAATATTTTGTCCTTCTTACAGCACTGGAAGAGGCAGTTGGTGGTGCAGTGGATAGAGTACTCAGCTTGGAATCAGGAATCAATAAATTAATAAATATTTATTAAGCACCTACTACATGCCAGGCACTATGCTAAGCGCAGTTCAAATTTGGCCTTCCTGACTGTGTGACCCTGGGCAAGACACAACTTCTGTTCGCCTCAGTTTCCTTAAATGTAAAATGGCAACAATTTCACATGATTGTTGTAAGGCTCAAATGAGATGATATTTGTATAAAGCACTTAGCACAGAACTTGGCACATTGTAGGCAGTATAGAATTGATTATTCCCTCCCTTCCCTCCCCATTGTTAGATGTAGACATAGGAGATTTCCCTGTATCTCTACTGGTCCCAGAAAAATACTGTGTTAGGTGCAAGCCGGGCAGGGTACCCAGAGTTTTGACCCAATTGAATAGACCCTGATATCACTTATACTCCTTTAGCAAACTTAAAAAGGGGTACGGGGTGTTCTCTTATCACTTAATTAACAAGAATAAATAGTTAGAATAAAAAGCTATTTCAGCCCTATTGCTCTTTCTCCTCCAATGGTGGAGTTCCTAGCTATAGACTTGGGATATTCTGGATCCTTTCATCCTTCCTCCCCCGAATTTAGTTTAAAGTTTTGATTCCAAGGTACATTGCTGGTTGCCCTGGGTCTATCTTATGAAGCTTTTTCCAAGCTCAAAAACTGCTAGTTATAACTCTGGCCCCTAGAGTTTAGTTCTGAGTTCCCTGAAGGGAAGACATTGCCTTAGTTCAGCCCAGGGCTCAGCTTGGTTTAAGCAGGGTCAGATGCCTATCATTATGACCTGATGACTTGCAGGCATCACATTTTATTTCTATATGTATTCCCTCCCAGAACAAGCCCCAGAATTGCTTTTATGTTACCAAGGGCAACAGGAAACCTCATCTATTTCCTAGTACTTTTTTCTACACATAAAACATTTTTTAAAAAGGAAGCTGTCTCAGTTCTCTAATTCTTTGGAAAAATGTAAACGAATCTTATTCAAGAAACCAAACTCTAATGGGTCTTCAGGTTTTATCTGTTTTTTCATGTCTTCTTTCTGTAGCCATATTTGATGGATAAGGAAGTCGAGCTTTTTCTTTTCCTCTGAATCCAAAGGTTCCATGTGCCAGCATAATCTAAATATAATTAATTAGGGAGAGCAAGTTCACTTCTTTCTTTTTCTGTATTCCACCTACACTAGTGATTCTTGAATTAAATTAGACTGTATTTTTTCTCTTTTCTCTTTCTACAGTATCTTAGCTTTAATATGATATTCCCTAAGGTCCTATACCCTGCTAGCTGGTTCCATGCTCTTTCTTTTTTTAAAAATGGTATCTTTTGATTTATATCACTTTTATTTCCAAATATGCCCCCTTTTTTTCTCTGCTACCCAGAGAGTCATTTGTTGGAACAGAGAATAAAAGAAGAAAAAGGAAAAAAATCAGTTTAGCAAAACTAACCAACATATCAACCAAGCCTAATAGTTTATTTGATGTTCTGTATCCAGAGTTCCCCACCTCCCCAAAGAACAAAGAGTGGTACATTTTTCTCTTCTCTTCTTCACGTTCAAGCTTGGTCATCACAACTAAACAATATTCATTTTCTTTTTCTCTTGTTTTTATTCCTTCCATTGATACTGTAGTAGTCAGCATTTATTATTTTCCTGGTTTGCTTTCTTCACTTTATGTCAGTTCTTATAGGTCTTTGGATAGGCCTATTTTTAAGTGAACTTATCAAACTTATCAAAAATCTATTTAAGGAGAGAGTATTTTTGAATTTCGCAACTGTCACTTCTTTGTTTTGGTCCAGACCCATGATTCCATGGGTGTAGGGAAGTCCTGATGTGTCTTATTCTGCAATCCCTAAAAATGGTGTTAAGTATCCAGCCTGGCTAAGAGAATAGGAGGGAGATCTGTAAAATCCCAGGCTGCAGATTTCCTCAGGAATCTCTGCCACTCCATCTACATAGACTTTAATTCAAATTACCCCAGGAAGATAGCTGTATATCTTTGTTGTTAACATTCTAAAAGAGAGTTTCTTTGGTAGTATATTGGCTTTGATTTCATGAACATAGACCGACTTCTACTGACTCTAGATTTAGTTACTGAATCTACTCCATGAGAGATCTACCCCCAAGACTATTTTCCTATTTGAAAGCCACAGCTGTAAGCTGATTAAGAAACCACCCTTTTTTTTTTTAAGAAAGGCCTAGTTATTACTCTAAGAACAACAAGATTACACAAGATTAGTTAGATTAATCAATGCTTTATGGGGCTAGCAAGCTCTCCTAAATTAGATAGTGCCTTAGACACTTCCTCATTCTGAATACTGCCAAGCCTACACGATGGTTTTGTTCTTAGAAAAATTCAATTCTTATCAGTAAATGTGGCCTGCCTCACTCCAGAATAAGAAGGTACCTCTTTTCCTTGGATTGTCCCAAGAGAAGACAAATTGGTGGTGGTACTGATGTGTTTCAAAAGAAAAAAGCTTATTCCCTTAGGCCTCTGGGCTTTCCTTTCCTCCCTCAGACCCATCCCCACACTCCAATCCCCCACCACCTCCACCCCCTTCCCCTGGAAACTGCCACAGTCTAGCACTATGCAAGTTATTCAGCCAGGAGAACAGGGATACACTAGAGAGTGTTAATGGTGCTCCATCTATTGGCCATTAATGGGCCACTCAAGAGCAATTTGTTCCCTGTGCTCCCCCATGTAAAACTGGGTATCAGCTCTTGATTCCCTCCCCCCTAAACAAGAGCCAGGGAAAAACAGTAACAAAACGAAGCTTCCAGGATAATGAAAACAAAATGTATCCTAATGCTACCTTTCTCTTACCAAGTAGCCTAACAAGAGATTATTTGGCCTTAAAAGAGTTTTCCTGCATGTTTCTGGTTGGATGTGATTCTTTACCCATCACCATCGTCTGCTTCCCCGATCTCCTTTAAAAAAATCATTATTACATGTTATATGCATCATGTCATATTGGGGGAAGGGGATTGATGGAAGGATTTCTTAATTTTCAAGATGAGATTTTTTTTTACTCATTTATCTCTGATTTTATTTATTCTATAAACCTGGCAACCTATTTTGGGAAATACCAGCAAAGCTGGATTTTGGAATCATATTCCTTCACATATGGTACTAATATATCTCGTCTTTGCCTTCATGCAACACAGCAACAGATGTCTAACATTTCTGGTTTTTAATAGGCCTCTGATCTTGTAAGGGTCCCTTTTTTGGAAGAGGCAATGGTATGTTTTTAAAGCTACAGCTCATTTACAAGATTGTCTCTTACGAGGTTTGTTTTCCTTAACGATGTGGATTGCAGTCCCTATCCTGATAATATTTTCACTTAACACATGGGCTTGCAGTGATTTTCTTGGAAAGATGAATAATTGTAAAGTTAATAACATTTAAAAGTAAAGATCCACTCTAAATATACATAGGAATATAATAGTGACCTGTGTTCATGAGTTTTTAATTGCCACAGCCTACTTTAACATTTTACAGATGTTCTATTGAAATAGCTCTTTGACTTATACTCTGATAGTCTTGGGGTTTGACTAGCTTAGTTTGGCTTCACAATTTTTTCCTTTTGATGGAGGGAGAGAGAGAGCTCTTGTTTTGTGGATTTCTTGGAAAGGTAAATTTGGTTTTCACCTTGGGCATCCTCCATAAAGATCAAAAATATAGTAGTGAACTGGAATTAGCCTTTAATTGAATTATTTTAGATTCTAGGAGTAAGCAAATGGACTACTTAGCAGAATTTTTGTATTTTGAATAGTTAGGGAATTTGGATGAGAAAGGGAGAAATAATACCATGTCTAATTTGTATCTATGCTAAAAGATACTCTGAATTCTCCTGTTGATTATTGTAAGATGAGCTATGTTTCTTACTCTTGATTGAGATGGTCAATAAATCAAATCCAAATATGAAAAACACCAATACACTTCAACAAAACTTTCTATAGATCCTAAAGTTGCCCAAGGCTCAAGCTATGGACCATCTCTTTTAAATAGTATAGCAAACAGAATCCAATCACAACAAAAAAAACAGTTATTGGAACAATCCCTCTAATTTCGTAGTCATGTGACTTGTAACCTACTAGTAGAATGATCTTGGAAAACTTATTTTACTCCAGGCCTCAGTTTTCTCACCAGAAAAATGAGGAGGTTGGATTAGATAACCACAAAAAATCCTTCCAGTTCTAGCATTCTATGATTTTATATTTACTAGTATTGGACAAATCCTTAAATAAGAATTGATTAGGAATAGGACATGTTTACATGAAACCTCTAATTCAAATGATTTCATGGAAGCTCACACACACATACATACACACATAACTATATACTCACCCCTGCCAATGTCTTTAACAGAAATAAGTTAGTTGGAGGCATGGGTGTTTCTATATGCTAAAATTGATTAATTTGTGGCCTTGTCTTTCATTGCACTTAGATGGCAAGTTCCCTGTGGGCAGGATTTGTATTTGATTTTCTTTGTATGACCATTGCCTACTATAGTGCATTATTCATTAAATATTCTCAATCAGTGTTTATGGAATTCAAATAAATGGAATTATTTAGATATTGAAAGTGTACTTAAATATTCTCCCTGCATCTGGGATTCTAACTCCCTGGTCTGCTACTAATGTAGTCCTACAACTGCTATATAATGTATTGTCTTAGAAAATTGTTTGAGGCATTGAGAGGTTAAGTGATTTGCCACAAGTCACAAAACTAGTACATGTTAGAGTCAGGAATTGAACCTAGGATTTTCTAACTCTGAGGCCAAGTTTCTATCCACTATGCTGAGAGGCCTCTAAGCACCTAGGTGCTTCATACTGAATTTTTCAATGAAGTTGCCCCAAATAAAGAAAGAAAGGAAAAGAAGGAAGGAAGGAAGGAAGGAAGGAAGGAAGGAAGGAAGGAAGGAAGGAAGGAAGGAAGGAAGGACGGAACGGAAGGAGGTATGGAGGGAGGAAGGAAGGAAGGAAGGAAGGAAGGAAGGAAGGAAGGAAGGAAGGAAGGAAGGAAGAAAAAGGAAAGGGAAGGGAAGGGAAGGGAAGGGAAGGGAAGGGAAGGGAAGGGAAGGAAAAAAGAAAAAAAAAGTACTTCCAGGGTGATTAATTTTGGTCATTGAGCATAGAGGGAAAATGAGAATGAGGTGGCCATCTACGACCCCTGAATTCTCCATTACCAGTCACAGCAGGGAGCATGATAGTCACACCCAGGGCCTAAACTTTCTGAGCAAAATGGTAGGTAAAGAGAGCCCAGGGCATCTAAGTGCCAGGCAGTGGGAGAGTCAATGCAATCAGAGCACTGGGAGCAACGAGGATAACAATCTCCAATCTCCTCTAATTCTTAGACCTCCCATCACCAACCAAGATTAAAAAAAAATGAATTAAACAATAATACAAAGGAGGTAATTATATCAATCTACCTTGGTACAGAAAGCAATAAAATAGAATCTACACTTGCTAAGTTTATATATTGGTTTGTAAAATCCTATTTGCTTTTATTAACAAGTGCTTAAGGCTAATTTCTCAGCCGAGATCATAATTTTATCCATTCCTCATGCTGTGCTTTCATCAGTGCTACATTTTGAGGCTAGAAAAAGCCTCATCCGTGGAAGGGCTATGGGGTAGCTGTTTTGATTGTTTTTGATCGAGTGCCTTAATTAGGTCACCCAAAAAAGTATATTTTTAATAACCAGTGTCATTACAGAACAAGAGGAATTTAAATTCTGCCATAAAGAGGCTTCTTCAGAGTCAAACATCTGTTCTAAAACTTATCATGGCAATATACTCACTGAATTGCAAGAACAAATTTGATTAGCTGCAACTTCTGGGAACGGTTTTCTAGCTGATTAACCTGGGGACCTTATCTTTAAATATTGGCATTGTATGGATTGACCAAAATCCAAGAAAATGTCAGATATTAAGACACATAATTACAGGTTAACTGGAAGATAAAAGTGTCCTAATTTAATGATGAGGGAGGGGGGATATTGGTGGTCTTACCTTATTAGCTTGACTAAGAGAAGTAATTAATCTTATTATCACAAAAGTAGCAGTATCATTGGTGTGAGTTTTTCTTGCCTGAAGTTTCTACATAGGTTTCAGGCTGTTACCACAGACGATTTTCTCATCTGTGTGCCCTGCTGCATGGTAATGAGCAGTGAGTTAAGGTGACCCCAGTGCTAATTACCGTTAGCATTTCTTAATTGTCAAGAAAACAGAAATAGTGGTACTAGAGGTAATTTAATGTTTCCCTTTGTAGTCCAATGCAAAGAGCTTCAGTGCCTTGTCTAGGACTAACAATCCTGAGCAATATGGTGCCCATGTAGGTTGAATATCCAAGGTTTAATACATGCTGATTGTTGCATGAGGTAGAGAAGGGAAGGGAGAGAAAATGGGAGATACCGGAGAAGTTTTGAAAGTGGAACACATCTTTTTTCTTCTGGTTTTTAAAAATTTCTGTTAATGAAAAAAATTAAATTAAGCCCATCAGGAACTGGACTTTGGGACTTACTGTTTGTGTGTGTGTGCGTGTGTGTGTGCGCGCGCGCGCGAAGACAAAACAAGTAAAAAAAAAACCTTCCAGTTCACTGGGTGGATGGATATGTGTATGGTTTGGGGAGGAGGGAATAATTAAGAAACAATGGTAGGATACAAAACAAAGGAGATAAATAAAACATTAATTTTAAAAAGGAAAAGCACTTTCCCAAGACAAGAAATTATGTATACAGTGGCACAGAAGTATATTAAAAAATGAAAACATTTGGATCCTGTTTCCAATACTGATAAGCTATGTGATAGCTCTGAGCAAATCACTTACCCACCATATACCTCAGGTTTCTCATCTATAATATGGGATTATTAAAAATGCCCATAGAATACCCACCTCTCAGAGTCATTGGGAAATAATGTCCGTAGAGAGCTCTGAAGTATATAAGTGTCGTTAGTTTTGGGGTTGTTTGTTGTTTTTTTTTATGGTACCAGTGACAGGCCCATGGCATAGTGGATAGAGAACTAGCCTTGACACTTCAACACTTTTGACAATGTTGAAACGGTCAGAAAGGGCAGGTAATAATGGCTTGGGAAAGCTTGGGAACTTTAATATATAGGGAGTTAAATATGTCCCTCTGAGGTCAGTTCAGTGCTTTTGGTCAACCCACCCATTGACTGAGAAGCCAATGAGATTTGAAGGGATAGAGGGAAAGAAACATAGTTTTAACCATCAAAAACAGGAACTGAAGGGCTCAAAGACAGAAACGATAATGATCAGAGGAAGAAAATCAGTGCTTACCATGGAGAGTGGGAGCCTCTCCACTCTTGGCCTAGTCTGGTCTACACTTCCCTAGTCACAACTTGAATCAATTAGAATTCCTTCTAGTGATGGAATAGCTGCTTATCTTCAGAATCTTCAGTTTCCAGAAGTTCCCAAGTTTCATGAATTTTTGTCCCACTGGACCCTGGATCCAGAATCAGGAATCCTTCATCTAGTGGCCAATCCTATAGGATATGTGAGTCAAACGTCCCTTGAGAACTGTATAGTATTTTTATTTATTATCCCTTACCTGTATACATAGAAAGAAGAAACAAATGATTTCATATTGTGAATTTTGTAAGGACTTCTGAGTTTAAAGTGACTTATGTATTGTCTGGAGATGGTAGGGATCTGGGAAAGTCTGCATGGGAGCAGCCAAATGATTAATGTTTTATAATGCATTGTTCCATTGCTATTATTTTTATTTCCTTTTACGGATACTATGGTGAGTAAAACAGCATGCAGCTGTATGTGTTTTTGCCTCTTTTTGTAGGAAATGACTCCATTTTGACTCTAATATCACCATATTTGTTGGTACAAAGCAAGTTCATAAAAGAGGTTTGCTAGATATGAAGGTTTGACAGCTGTTTCTAATTGATAAATCCACAGTAATAGACACTTCCTAGATTGCAAGTTTGTGGCAGTATTGAGATAGGAAGAGCTAAAGAACAGAAAGACTGAGAACTATAGTGAGGAAGACACGAGGAATATTAAGTTTGAAAACAATAGAAAGCTTAGCATTTCTTCAATGTTTCTGCCAAGTAGGGTTCATGCTTATTAATGGCCAGGCTAAGTGTGGGGCTACCCAGCTTCTGTTCCTTTCTGAGTGCTTAGAATCAGGATAGAGGGTAGCAAAACCACCTGATAGCTAAACTTATAAAACTGGGCAGATCATTGGGGGGGAAATGAATACAATTTTATTCAATAAAGTTAAACACTGTGTACAAGGTATTATATTAAATTAATCATTTGAGTGTCTACATATTGTGTTTACCTGAGATATATTTTCCTGAATCTTGTAAAGCTTTAATTTTATATAGTGCCTAACACGGTAATAATAAATAATTGATGGCTGAGTGACACGGCAGTTTTGAAGCAGATTCCTATTTTTCAAAAGGTATCATATCATCAAGATGACAGTGTCATCAATAGAATGAATGTAAACTCCTTGAGGGCAGGCACAGTTTCTTAGTATTCCCAATGTCTAACACAGTGCCTTTCACAGAAAAGGTACTTAATGAATGACTAGTGGCAGTCTGTTAGAAAACATATTCAATTCAACTCTTTAAATGACCTGCTATATGTGAAGAAGCTTTTTCTGGTGAAGGTATTTCTATACAAACTCCTGTCACATGGAAAGGAATGGAAGTCTGACTTTCCTTTGATTTCATTGAAGCAAACATTAGGAAGCACTCCTCCCATGTGCTTCTGGTGTTTTGTCAGTCACTCTTTTATTAGAGTCTTGCTCACTTTTCCAAATTTTAAGAGAAAAGTAGAGAACTTAAAAATGATCTGAAAAAGAAAAACAAATTTTATTAAAAGGCTAGTAACTAAAGGAAATAATAAAGGGAACATTAAGAGAGTCTGGATTACATAGTTTAGAGAAACAAAACAAAAGTAGAAAATTTGAATTGCTGTCAATGGATATGTGAGAAAGGTTTTTATAATAATGAAGAGACCCTGGCACTTCCTTCTCTCACCACTCCTATTCCCAATGCCAGATGACTAGACTTTGCCCTTGGATAGAAAGGGATATTTCTTCAGACCTTCTAGATTTCCCAACCATGGGAGAAGGGAAGGAGGCCTCTATTGTCCTCCTAGAAACTGGGGACATCCCATAATTTGTGGGCATAATTACATCCTCAGGTCTTGGGTCCCAAAATTTAAATTTTGGTCAGGACTGTGTTTCATCTTGGTTCATCTTCTTAATAGCACAAAGATCAGGATGTCCTTTCCATGCCATACCTATTCTTCTACTCTTCCACATTTACGTAAACACAGATACAGACCCTCTTTACTCTTAGATAAACATAAGAGCAATCAATGTTCTAATATGCACATCTAGGACATGTATCTATGAGGAATTGATCAATCAATCAATATTTATGAAGCACTTAGTATTTTCCAGGTAGCTGCCAGGGAAGCTAGGTGATACAGTGGAGAGAGTGGTGGGCCTGAAATCAAGAAGACTCTTTTTCCTGAGTTTAAATCTGGCCTCAGATACTTACTAGCTGTGTGACCTTGGAGAAGTCACTTAATTTCATTTGCCTCAGTTCCTCACCTGTAAAATGAGCTGGAGAAGGAAATGGTAAACCACTCTAGTATCTTCGCCAAGAAAACCGCAAATAGGGTCTTAAAGAGTTAGACACAACCGAACAACAACACAAATTTGCCAGGCACTGTGGTAAATGCTGGGCATACATAAAGAGGCAAAAAGCAAATAAACAAACAGTTCCTGCCCTTAAGGAGCTTATAACCTAATTGATAACAAAGATGCTGCAATCTTATCTAGCACAAATAGTTAATTTTCATACTGGATCAGAGAACCAGAGAATCACATAGTTAGAGAAGAAAAACATCTTGGAATTCATCTAGGTCAATCCCATATTTCATAGAAGAGGTGAAGCCCAGAAATGGTAAGTGACTTGGAAATGCTGATCAGAATCATTAGAAGCAAACAGATTGGAGGAAATGAAGTTAAATTGTAATTAGATTTATAACAGCAATATAGCTCTATATTGTAAAAAAATAATCATAGTTTATAGTCATGAAAATACTTAGATTTGGAAGTAGCTGAGAATTAAAAGAAACCTTAAAGGTAATCTAATCTGTTGCCAGTAGAATAAAATGGACTATGATATGTATCATATAATATATATATACACACACACATATATATATTAGCTATATAATCCCTATCTCTAGAGACTTAGGAGAACAAAAGACACTTCTCTGTAACGAAAAGATAAGATTAGACTAGAGATGATTCATACTGTAGGGTCATAGATTCTATTCTTTGTTACAAGAAGAGGATATCAGGGAGATCATCCAGTCCTATACTCTTTATTTTACAAATGAGTCAACTGAGTCCCAGGGAGGTTAAGAGACTTGTCCATCATCAAATAGGTAAGTGTCAGAGGCAGGCTATGAACCTAGGTCTTTTTACTTTAGGGTCACTTTACTTTCATACAATATCATTTACCTCTTCTTTTAGGATTATGTGATTTTCTGAATTGATATCTGTTTTTATATTGTAATAATCCCACCCACGAGTGACTCACCCCCTTTTTACAGAAGGGGAAAAAAGAAAGAGAAAAAGTATTCCAGCAAAAACCTACCAATTATTAACTCTTTTACAGCATATGGAATATTCCATACCCATAATCCTTCACCTCTGTAATCCTCTTTTTAAAAATTCTTAGAGTTATATTTTGGTTTTACACCATCTTTATTTGTGACTATATACTTTCCCACCCAAAGAACTATCCATTGTAACAAAGAATGAAAAAGAAAGCAGAGTGGGGGGTGGGGCATAGGAGAGAGGGAAACAGTTCAGCCCCATGGAGAGGCAGAATGGAAAGGTAGCATGGCGTAGTAGAGAGGATGCTGGGTTTGGAGTCAAAGAATACTGGGTTCCAATCTTCAGTCTACCACTTAGTACCTCTGTGATCTTGGGTAAGCCATGGTAACCCCTTTCTACCTTTTTCCTTATCTGTAAAAGGAGGCAGTTGAATTTAATGACTTCCTTAGTCTCTTCCAGATGTAGGATCTATGATCCTTTGAACTAACTGGAATAGTTTGACCAATTCAGAGCTCCACCAAATGTGTATTGGTGTGCTTGGCTTTTTGCAGCCACTCTGACAGTGACTCAACTTTTTTTCATCTTTGCCAGTTTTCTGGGTATGAGAGAAAGCGTTTTGATTCGCATTTCCTTTCTTGATGATTTGGGTCAATTTTCACATACCTATTAAAAGCTTAAAATTCTTCTTTTGAAAACTGATTGTTCATATTATTTGATCATACATCCATTGAGCAAAGTTCTTTTTCTTAGACTTTTATATTATTCCCAACATATCTTAGATATCAGACACTTATCAAAGATATTTGGTGCTAGAATTTTTCTTCTAAATTCCTTCTAATCTTTTAATTTCATACAATTTTAATAATTTATTTTATCTTTTGTGATCATCTGTATCCTTTGTTTAGTTTTGAATTAGCGCCCTTAGGCATTTCTGTGAAAGCAATCTGATTTGATTCTCTATTATTTTTTCCCTTATGGGGTGATTTTTGTTTAAAACCTTTAATATTCAAGGTTTTTAAAAATCTAGTTTGAGCTTAGTTTGGTATATGGTATAAATGTTGGCCTAAATCTGATTTTGGCCACACTGTTTTCCCATTTTCCTAGTAGCTTTTGTCAAACTTGGCTGTTCTTTCCTAAGCAATTTTTGTTTCGAGGCTTATTGAAGGGAATAAGCATTTTTATATAGCACCTACTATGTGCCAGTCACTGGATTAAGTACTTTATAACTATTATCTCATTTGATCTTCACAACAACACTTTTATTATCTCATTTTTACAGTTGAGGAAACTGAGGCATATACATGTTAAGTGACTTGGCCAGGATCATACAGCTACTGTCTCAAGCTCCATTTGAATTCACATCTTCCCAGATTTGAGCCCAGTACTCTATCCACTGTGCCACCTAGCTGCCTGAGTTC